>NC_048449.1:19146510-19296986 GCF_004353265.1 Vitis riparia | reverse complement strand
CTATTGTGGAGCACTGAAAACGAACTTAAAGACATGTGCTAAAGGGACAAAATTGAGGGTCTACACACCTTCAAATGTTTCTCCGTAGGACTATTCATGAACTGACTAACCACACTAACTAGAAAACCAATATTTGTCTAGTGTGAGAGAGATAGATTAACTTGCCAACAAATCTCTAATATTGACCTTTATCTATTGGAGTACTATCATCTTTGATTCTAAGTGCAATAGTAGAATCCATGGGAGTATCTACAGGTTTACACCTCAACATTTCAATTTCTTTTAAGAGATCAAGGACATATTTGCGTTGTGAAACTGAGATTCCCTTCTATGATCGAGCAACCTCCAAACCTAGGAAATATTTGAGATTTCCTAAGTCTTTAATCCCAAATCTTTGGCTAGGATTCTTTTGAGTGTGCTTATTTCTTTTGCAAAGTCCCATGTGAGAATAATGTATAGATAAATAGTTGATTTACTGCTCAATGATCTTTTGAAAAAAAATGTATGATTAGCTTGACATTGTATATACCCATTACTTTAAGTCGTATAGGGACTTTTTGAGTTTGCAGACTTTGTTGGCAGTAACAAATATGTGAAAACCAAGAGGAATTTTCATGTAGACGTCTTCTTTAAGGTCACCGTTGAGGAAAACATTCTTGACATCTAACTGATAAAGTGGTCAATCCAAGTTAGATGCAAGAGATAAGAGTACTTGTATGGTGTTAAGTTTTGCTACAAGAGCGAATATCGCTTGATAGTCAATTCTATAGGACTGAGTGAACCCTTTTCCACGATGCGTGCCTTGAACCTTTCTATACTTCCATCAACTTTGTGTTTGACAATGAAAATCCACTTATAACCCACAAATCGTTTTCTTGGTGGCAGCTTAGTAATGTCCCATGTTTTGTTCTTTTCAAGTGCTTGAATCTCCTCCAAGATGGTTGTTTCCCATTTAGGTATTTTGACTACCTCTTGTATGGAATATGGTACCTGTACCTAATTGAGATTACTAACAAAAGCACGGAAGCTAGGAAAAAGACCCTTATAGGATATAAAATTATAGATAGGGTGATTAGTATAAGATCTCACACCTTTTTCTCAAGGCAATTAGTCTATTTAGGTCCTCACTAGGCAAGCCAACATTGATGGGTTCAAAGAAAATGTTACCTTGAGAATTTTCAGAAGTGCTTGAACTTGGGTTGTACTTCTGACCTTACTCATGGTGTATTGGGTGCTCCACTCTTTTTGGAATGCTTTTCCTTTAGAAAATTAACAACTTAGGATTTTGAGTAGGAGAAATGGATAGACTAAGAGACAAAGTGTGCTTGCCAGGGTAAATAGTAGCTTCAACTTGAGGAGTAGGAGTAGTAGGTGTTGTAGCAGCAGGTGTTGTAACAACAGTAGAAGAAAGTGTGCTAGTATGACTAGGAGATAAAGTATGTTGGTAAAGGGAAAAAACAAATTCAACTTAAGGAGTAGTAATAATAGGTGTTGTAACAGTAGTAGGAATAATTTCCCAAAGCTAATATTCCTTAGAAAAATTCTCTCATTGAATATCAGTTTTGGTGTAAAATGGTTCTTGCTCAATGAAAGTAACATCCATGGAACTGTAAAAACATATTGTAATAGGAGAATAACACTTATACCCTTTTTTATTCGAGGAATATCCTATGAATATGCATTTGATGACCTTGGGATCAAATTTACTCCTATTAAGAGGGACATAGGCAAAACACCCAAACACTTTCATGGGAATATTGAGATAATTCTAGTGTTTAGATAAAAGTTTAGGAGTATATGACTTAGAGTTTGAAAGTGAGTAGTAGAGAGGGCATCTTATTTATGAGATATGCTACTATTAGAATTGCTTCTCCCTAACAAATTTTAGGAACATGTGTAATGAACATAAGTGACTTGGCAATCTTAAGGAGGTGCCTATTTTTTCTTTTAGCTACTCTATTTTGTTGCCGAATGTCAACATAGGAACTTTGATGAACTATCCCCTAACTCAATAGATAATCACTTAGGATTGAGGCAAAATATTTTTTTTGTATTGTCGATTTTCAACACTTGTATTTTGTTTGAAATTGAATTTGTATCATAGTGTTGAAGTTTTTAAATATTTGACCTACCTTAGATTTTCTTTCATAAGGAATATCCATGTGACTCTAGTGTGATCATCTATGAATAGAATGAACCAACGAGTTCCTATATATTTTTAATTCTGAATGGTCCCCAAATGTCAGAGTGAATCAAGGAAAAATGATGGGGTTTTTTATATTATAGACGTGGATAAGAATTTCTCACATGTTTTGACAATTGAGAAACTTCACATGATTTTTTTTTTAAACTTTTATTATTGACTAATACGAGAAAGAGTTTCTCAAGTTACACGTATTTACTTAGCCGCTTTACCCTAAAGACTTATTTTTCAATACCTACCACTTGATCCATGTCCATGACGTAGCAACTCCCTATTGCTCCCTAGTAGATCCTTCGATCCCTTCGGAGGGATTTAGGTCCTTAACCAACAATTCAAAGATCTAAATCCTTGAATAAGAGATTGAGAATTATATGGCAATAAAGCTTTCTCTCAAGGAGTCCTTCTATAAAATAAGCGGTCTTTAAACTCTTAGATCCCTATGATCTCTAGTCTCTTAGCCTAAATCTCTAACACGCAAAGGGTTACAAGAGAGATATATTGATTACTACTCAAAAAATGCTCTTTTATAGCTTGTTATAAACTCTTTTAAACACTTTTGAGTAGTATTTATTACCTTTTAACTCAATTGGCACATTGAGGACCCTTGCAAGTGTTACTGATCAGTTTTTGGCAAGTTTTGGTATTTTTGATAGCTTTTTTATCATTAAAACAAGCCAAGAATGAGAGAGAACTTTGTGTAGTCCATGGCAAAGCAAGTTGAAGCTAAATTACATGAAGAATCCAAGTTTTGGAGAGCTTTGAAGCCTTTGACAAATCAATCAAGTATGCAAGGAAGAGAATCAGAGAAGGAATCTAACATTCAACAATTTCGCAACCCCTTGCGAGATTTTTGCAAGCTTGCAAAGTGCCTAAGAGGAGTACAAGCTGCAGGACAGAGAGCAAGGTTGTGAAGAAGGAATTTCGCAAGCTTTGCAAAACTGAGAATGAATTTCGCAACCCCTTGCGAAAACAACTGAGGAAAATGAATTTCGCAACCCCTTGCGAAATTTTCACAAGCTTGCGAAATCTTCCTATGTAATCTTCAGATATTTGCGCACTGACTCAGTTAGATTTTTATCTCAAGATATTTTGTGTAATTACCTATTCTCTCCTTGTAATTAGCTAAAGATCTTTTTAGATATTTAGGATATCTAATTGAGGGTTTAAAAATATCTCTCTACATTTGTCTTAAGATATCTCTTTTTGTAATATCTCGGAATCTTGGAAGAAATTCTTGGGGATCACTTGTAATCTCTCGGAAGAAATTCCAGAGAAGACTTGTACATTCTTTATAGTAAGAAATATACAGAGCTTTTCTCTGTCTTACCTACTCATTTTGATTTTATTTTTTTTTTCTAGCCAAACAACTTTTGAGGCTATTTTATCAGAGGATGAGTGGCTAGACTTTTTGTTTCTTAGACTGAAGGAAGCTAGGTAAGAGATCCGGATACAAAAGTAGGAGTTTTCCTTGTTCCAGTTTTAAATAAAGAAAAGTTGTGACCCGTTAATGGTTTTTATCTTTCTAGTTAACTTAAAATCCCTTAAAATCACCTGGGCCAACACTTGGTAAGCTTTTCGGACTCTGTCCATTGAGATCCATTAGTTATCTCTGGCGAGCCTCTGGGAGGTGGTTTAAAGGTAGGATTACCTAGAATAGCCAACACTTGGTAAGCTTCATTAGTTATCTATTGCGAGCTTTTGAAGGGTAATCCAAGGTTAAGGATCACCTTGAATGACCAATACTAGGTGAGAGGTGTGAACCATTGCAAGATGATTCAGTGAGAGGAATTTAGTGTTTGAAACCATTAATGGGAAGCAACTGTAACACATCGATTCGAAAAATAATTATAGGTTAAATCCCTAATGTGAGGAAAAGATCTGGAATCTCCCATTTTGTATAAGGAACCTGAACCTAGTGACCTAAAAATCCAAGAAACCTTTTCTTTGTAATTAATCTCAGTTACTATTTTTGGTTAGCTTAAAACCAACACTTTTCAACCCACTTAATGTTTTCTTTTAAAGCTAACTCATAAAAGAAAAACCACCATTTTAGTGTTGTAACTAATATTACGTGTGAAATGAAAACCCATCCCTATGGACGATCCTAGAACCATTATGCTATGCTACCCTAGTATATGGTGAATTAGGTTTATAAATTTTGTTGATAACTCCCGTTTGAGGTCTGAATCAAAGTAGAACACCAATTGGGGACGAATCATATATATAAACATAAGCCAAAAGAGTCCCGGTATCTTAAGTTTCCAAATTAGAGTTTGAGTGAAATTCATCCAAAATTTGTTTCTAAACTCGTTAGGACTAACATGACCACTTGAGCAAACTTAAATTGCTTGAGCACTCCACTTGAGCGAGCCCTGCTTCTTTTGAAAAATCATTTATAAACATTTTAAGTTAAAAAATGATATTGGACCCTTTATACCTTAAAGAAGCCTTAAATTCCACAAGCCAAACCTTTTTAGACATCCATGTGACTTCCTGGTTGGATGAACAACAAACCTCGATCTTCTATGGAGAGCAAGTCATTATCTAAAAAGACTTTTATAGTCAAACATTAATTGGAACAAAATTGTCAATATATAAACAAGACTCAATGTCCTAACAAGTTTGATGGTAGAAGAAGAATTTGATGTTATATAAGAAAAAAAAGGTCAAAATTTAGAACATTATTAGTTGTACCATTGTTATCCAAAAGGTAATATGAAATGGAGAAAAATTCAAATAAATACTTGAGAGGTTAGCAGTAGAAGAATTGCTACCTACTTGGTTTTCTATGGCTTAAGGCTTAAGGAGAGCAAGAGTAACTATTGAACTCATTTATGTGTAAAAGGTGATGCGATAATTGTTTCTAGGGGATTTTTCATCAACATCTGATTGTTGTCCTACTTGGTTAATAATAGGTTGAGAATCCTTCTTATGAAGACGATGTCCAAGGGAGTACCTATGAACTTTGTAGCACTTGTCAATTATGTGACCAACCTACCCACAATAAGCATAGGTAAGACACTTCTATTTGGAATTCGGTTCCTTATTATATTGCTTCCTTGCTTATTGGTTTTATTATTGGGTTGTCAATGAAGTTGTTTCAATTGTAGGTTGTATTATTGAGACAATGTTTCTTTATCTCTTTTCTTTCAAAATAAGAGGATATGTTTGATTCATAAAAGGAAAAGGATCCATAGGTAAAATTTGTCTACAAACTGCAATATACAAGTCATTTAAATCCATTAAAAATCGTATAAGATGATGTTGTTACTTTACAAGTACCCTTAGAGCAAAACATGTACAAGTGGAAAAAATTTCCAATTTGCAAGTTCATCCCATAAGGCTTTCAGGCATGTATAATAAGTGATAATAATTATTGATCACATTTTAAGGAGATGACATTTCTTTCAATTTGAAAAGTCGATGAGCATTTGGTTGAACAAAAAACTCCTATATTAGGCCAAATTTCTACTCCATTATCTACATAAATAACACTATAGCCTAAAGCCTTGATAAAAGATTTAGAATCCAAGATTTTACCATGCTATTATAACAATCCCAAAGACTATGAGTCTGTTAGGCCATATGATTAAAAAACGATTTTCTCTTTTTAAAAACAAAAAATCATTTTTAAATATTCATGAAACCGTTTGACTATTGTTCTCTGTTTCTAGTTTTTAAAAACAAACTGAAATGGAGCAATGTTTAGAGAACAAGTAGAAATTATTTTTACCAATTTTTAAAAACAAAAGGAAAACATAAAGTAATTAAAAAAAAAATCATAAAAATCAAATAAAATTGAACATAATATCATTCTTCTTCTCTCTTCATAACCTAATACCAATACTGAAAATATTTAGATATGATATTCCTTTAAATTACACATGTTTTTATAAATTTTCTTTATAACATTGGAACTTAATAACATTAGAAAATCATAGACCACAATTCATAATGAAATGTTTTGGCTAGTTTCTCCTTTACATATAATCATATTTTTGCAAATTCTTTTTCACTAAGCAAATAAATTCCAAATCAAATAGGACTTAATGCATTGGATTAGTTAATGATTCTAATGATTTTTAAAAATAACTTAAAACTTCAATAGTGATTCAATTACTATAAGAAATTTATAAACAAAAATTGGTTTAGAAAGACTCTATTATTTCTTTTCTACATAAAATTATATTTTATTTCCACTAGGCAAATAAAATCTAAATTAAACAAGAATTAATGCATTGGATTCATTAACGACTCTATTAATTTTTAAAAACAATTTAAAACTCAAATAGTGAACCCATTCATATCATAAATGTGTGGATAAAAATGGGTTCATAATGACTTTTTTTTTTCTGCACATAATTATATTTCTTATAAATTTTCTCATTAGAGAATGAATTTCAAATCAACATTTTACATTAAATTTATTAATGGGTTTAAATTTTTTTAAAAATAAGTTATAACTCAAAATAGATTTAATCATAATAAAAAATAATAGACAAAAATTGATATATTATAAATAATGACTTTACTATTTCTCCTTGTACACAACCATACTTTTGAATTTTCTCAATAGGTAAATTGATTCTAAATTAATTGAGAAATAATTAATAATTTAAAATTTCTTTATTGAACTTTGATTTTTAAGAATAATTTGGAATTCAAAAATCGATATAATTAATTGCATATTAAATCAAAGCATTCTAGAATATTGTAATCATAATGGAATACTAGATGTGTACATGTAATGAAAATTTTGACTCATTTATATGTTAAGAAAAGTTAAACTTTATTTGTCATTTATTTTAATTATTATCATCATCATTATTATTATTATTATTATTATTATTATTATTATTATTATCATCCTCATTATCATTATTATTATTGTTCATTAAAAAAAAAAAAAAGAAATCTTACAAAAGATGTTAATATCCATGTTTTTAGTTTTTATTAAAAATTATAATTTATGATTAATTTATGATTTATTATACTATTACCATTCATGTTTTACTAAAAATTATTCACTTTTTATTTCTTTATAATTACAATTCATTTTAATAAGACTTGAATTAAATTTAATTAATATTATATAAATTAAATTTATTGTGTTTTTATAAAATCAAAATAAAAATTATTTTTAAAAACAACTTATTCAAACAAGGTTTTTGTTTTTTGTTTTAAAAACAATTTGCCAAACACCATTACCTTTATAAAATTCAATTTTTTTTTTTTTTTTGGTTCTTTAACTTAAAAACAATTTTCTCATAATGGAGTAATGAAGATATTAGGAAATCAATTAGTTGCTTAGAAATATCATTGCATAACTATGAACGGAATAATGAAAAAACTTAGCCTATTGTCACATGATGCTTTAAATGACCCTCCCCATGGGCTTATATAGAGCCTAGCAAGCTTTTGGAGACTTCTGGAGCCATATACACTAAACCATTAGTGGAATAGTATGGAAGGTTTTAGAGATGTCTAGAGAACTTCACACATCTCTACACTATGGTGGAAGGCATGAGAGGAGTTTAAGGCTTTCTAGAGAATTCTAGAGGTCTCTTGTACATAGAAGGGTGTAGAGTGTTCTAAAATCTTCTTGACTTGTAAGGAACTCTCCAAGGTTTTAGAGAATTCCATTGGTGCCTATAAAGAGGTGAGACCCTCATTTGGCCAAGGCACCACCCAACAACCACCCAAATCACTTCCTAACCAAGCAAGTGAGTTCTGAAAACACTTGTAAAGGCTTCCTTGAGTAATAAAAGCTTCCATTATTTAAGAGTTGCCTACTACGCCTTCTAAAGCTTTTAAGTCGTGAGCATCTTAGCTTAGCGAGTTAAGCATTGGGAGTTAGGTTGACTTAGCAAGATCAAGTGTCTTGACTTGTCTAAGTGCCGCATGAGCTTAGGAAAAGACTAAGTGCGTGACACTATGGTCATGAGAATTATATTGATTACAAGAAGTCACTAGGAAAAGTGGGCTCTCCATATTAATTGTAGAGAATATAGAAAAAAAATCAACTTGGCTTACAACTTAGAAATAAAAGGAAGTTACCTTAAGAATCAAGTTGAAGGCAATAAAAGATGCTCTTGTTTCACTATTGGAAATATACAATTCAACCGTGGTTTGGAATCTTCAGGATATGGAGGGAATTAACCCTATTGTTGTCCTTTATGGATTAAATATTAAATACCTTAAGTCACCTCTATTAGGGATGCCAATGGGCGGGTCGGGTTGCCCTCATCCCAATCCCGTCCCGTTTATTCAAAATAATTTTCATCCCCGTCCCATTTAAAAAATTAAATAGGGTGGATGGGGTGGGTATGAGAAATTCCTATACCAGTCCCGCCTTGCCCGTTTAACTTTTTTTTTTTTGAATTTTTTTCAAAAATTACTTTTAATTTTTTTTATTATATTAAAATAAATATATTTTATAAATAATTAAATTATTATATATTTTATGACTTATTTTATAAAAAAATATTTTATTATTATCTATATATTAAAAATAGTAAAATAAAATTAATTTAATTTAATTTAATTTTTAAAATGAATTTTATATATAATTAGGGCGGGGCGGAGTGGGACAAAACAATACTTGAACTCGACCCAAACCCATTTCGAATTTAAAAAAAATTCTCAAACCTATCCCAAATCCGTTTAGTTAAAATTGAAACCCGTTCCATTAAGGGCGGGGTAGGGTGGGTACCCAAAAAAACCCGTCCTATTACTATCCCTGACCTATATGCAGTAGAAGATGAGAAGTTAAAATCCAATTTGGCTTGCTAGTGACTTCAATAAAGCATACCCAAGGGATTGCTTTCTTTTACCACTTATTGACCGCTTGATGGACTTAATGGCAAGATACACCCAATTATCTTTTCGAGGTGCTTATTTTGGCTTTAACAAATCAAAATGAATCCCCAAACATGGAGGAAACAACTTTTATTTCTAATAAGGGTACTTATTATTACACTGTCATATCTTTGAGATTAAGTCATTTCAATTGCCACTTTCAAAGCATGGTGTCAACAATGGTCTCAAAATTACTTGGAAGAAATATGGAAATATATATCAACAATTTGCTTATCCAAACTATATAGAGGGATGACCAACCATTAATGTTTTCAAAATTAGACCGATCATTGAATTGGAAAAGTAATTGGTTTATAGTTTTGTGATCAGACCGGTAATTGAACTGCAATCAAATCGATAATATTATATATATAAAGAAATTAAACAATGATAATATTTAATTTTTGTCTTTGATATTACTAAACTTAAAACATGAATAAATATAAATATATTAATATTTTAAATTTTATAAATAAAATATAAATAATATTCAAATGTGAAGAAATATATTAAAATAGAAGAAAATTCTTTTATTTATAATTCATTTTACTTATATTACATTATTTTGCTTATATTAAAAAAATTAAAAAATTATATTAATTTAGTTTTAATTTGAGAATTTAAAATGACCTAACATGTGAACTAAGGGTCCATGTTTCAACCCTACCCCCAGTTACCCCATGGTTGATGGGTTTTTTAAAACTCATCCCACATCAGAAGCTGATGAGGATGAGAACCCTTTAAATCTTTTAAGTCTTATAGTGGTTGGGCTGGGCTTCCCGCCTATTCTCCATATGTGATGTGTTGGGCTTCCACCTAACCTTTTGTTTGAGGAAAAAAAAAAAAAAAGGCCACCGACAGACTGGTTCACCATAGCTTTAGGATGATTTATATCCAGGTGTGTAGATCGATGTGCTCTGCTCTATTAGCTTTTATCAAAGAAGGGTAAGATGGAATGGACCATGTAGTGTGAAGAAGTGTTTTCCAAACTCAAAAAGTATTTTATTCCTTCTCTAGTCTTGTCTTCCCCTGTCCTAAGTGAAAAAAATTTACTATATTTGGTGGCCTTCCATGTAGCTATTATTCCAATCATGAGAAGAAATGAAGAATAGGAACGTCTTCCCATCAATTATGTTAGTAAAGCGCTGAATGAATCAAAGATAAAATACCCACCTCTTACGAAACTCATTTTGGTCTTACTATGGCAAGGAAGTTACAACCTTACTTTTTAGCCCATAACATATCCATACTAGTTGAGCATCCTTTGAGGTTAGTTCTCTAAAATCCTGAGCTCTTAGGGAAGCTTCTTAAGGAATTTGACGTAAGATACAAACACATGAAAGCCATCAAAAGTAAAGTATTGGTTTATTTTCTTTTAGAAATCAGTGAAATTGATGCGTCTGTAGATGAAAAATAAGGGATTTTAGTGGCGGATATTTTAGCAACTAAAAAGGGGTCAGGAGGCTACAATGGTGTTAACTAGTCTCAACAATTCAATCTTGGAATGAGTCATTGAGCTAGGCCTTGAAGCCTCCAATAACAAAGCTGAATATGAGGCATTAATCATTAGGCTTCAGATGGCCATAACAGTTTAAGTTCACAATTTGAGGGTACGAAATGACTTTATTAGCTGTCCAACAATTGAAAGGGTAGTTTGAGGTGAAGGATATAGGTACAAATGAGTTGGCATGTGTGCATGGTAAAGAATTTAATGAGAAAATTCATTAAATGCGGCATCCAACAATGTCCATGAGAAGCCACCAAGATGTCGATTCTCTGGTGTAGTTTGCATTAGCAAGTCGTAAGTGTGTAAGTCAATCTCTACTATTCGATTACCCAGCTATGAGGATTTTGTGGGGATGGGGGCACATAATTAAATTCTGCCTCCAAAGGCTCCCTTGTAAAGGACTGGAGGATACCCTACATTACCTATCTAACAATTAGCCATCCCCCTATAGATAAGTTAGAAGCACATAAGCTATGACAAAAGTTGCTCACTATACTTTAATAGATGACTACTTATACAGGAGATCTTTTATCGAGTCCTATTTGAGATGCCTCTCAGGCTAAGAAGCGTAGAATGTAATCAAGAAATCCAAGAGGGAAGTTGCAGCAGTCATACTAGGGGACAACCCCCCACTCACAAAGTAATCACATAAGGGTCCCATGTGCAAAAAGATACACAACTCTACTCAAGAAAGTGTGTTGCTTGCCAAATATATGCTCCTTAGATTTAGTAACTGGCTGAAAATTTAAAAACATTAAATAATCCTTGGCTATTCCTACAGTGGGCCGGGGGCTTGAGATGTAGTCTTGTTGCCTCCAACACCCAAGCAAAAGTGCTTTCTTCTAGTTGGCACCGACTATTTCATGAAATGGATTGAGCTAGAAGCCTACAATCATAAAAGAGAACATGAGCTAGTATGTCTTTTGATCTGGAAGTATATTATTTGCTATACCTAAAATCTTGGTGATTGACAGTGGCCTCCAATTCAATAACGATAAACTCAAAGTGTTGTCTAAGTTATGAAATAGAAAGTCCCTGTTATCCATAAGGAAACGGACAAGATGAGATATCAAATCGTACAATTTTGGATTGCCATGTTAAATTATACCATTTTGGACTACTTAAATGCGCCTGGGGCAAAGTAAAAGTAAGTGGACTCTTTTGCACATATTGAATGACTTCACGAAAAGTTATAAGGGGAGACACTTTTTGTGCTTTTTTATGAAATGGAAGCTATCATCCGAACAAAAGATTAAACTCTTACCCTAAAAGAAATATTGCTTGAGGATTCCAAAACATAGCCAACAAATGCTTTCTACCCTTGATGACAGGGAGGAAAGATGAGAGAAAGGCTCTTCTACGCTTTGTAGCCTATGATCACACTATAATGAGAGCATATGATAAAAAGGTTCACTGCAGGGAACTTAAAATAGGTGACTTTATGCCACAAAAGAGTGCTCAACAACACAAGAAACCCAAATGATGAAAAATTAGGGCTAACTTGGGAAGACACTATCACATCTGTGACGAATTCAAACTCTTCATGTGCAAGAATTGATCACTCATGAAACATTATTGAATTTAAAGAGGTATTATTCATTGAATTAGCAGAAGTGCACTATTGATCTATGTACCCCTAAAAATAAGTTTACCATCGCCGGGGAACTTTGGAGTCCTTAATAAGAACATCCCCTTAGAATAAGAAAGGAAATCCAAGTACTGGAAAAAAGTTGAGTTCTTCAAATGCAGTTGACATCACTTGGTAAGGTATGGACTTAAAAAATATGCTAGTCCCAAACAATTTGCAAGGGCAATGCTCTAAGAATGCAAATGATCTAAAAATAGGGAGAGAATTCAAATAAAAAGAAAAAAAGATTGATATCAAAAGGAATTCTAGAATTCATCATAAAAACAAAGACAAAGGAAAGTGCTCCATTGTTGGAGTCCATCATATGACTTTACTTTGCCTGCCAACAATCCTCTGCCTTTGACCCTACTGTAGCTTAGTTCGCCACTAACATCGTTGCAGTTGTGTTTGCCATATTACAACCATACCCATTATTGTAGCTTTTCTACGACCATACCCATTGTTCCTACATCTTCTAGAGGAACTCTTCGAAATCTCAATTCTTTTCCCTATTCAATGCACCTTACATGAAGCTTTTGGTTGTTGAATTTTGGAGGTAGGATGCCAATTCCCTATTACACTGAGATTAATCTTTGAGAGCTATATTTTTCATTAGAGATTACAATCCGGAGTAGAGTGAGGATGATGTATTGGTAAGAATGTTAGACCACAAAGAAGCTATCATATCCCATTTAAGTTGGGTCAATCTCTTTTTGGGGTTTCATACCTTGGGACTTTATGTTCATAATGATGTCATACTGTATTTGAATTTTGGAGGTATATAAGACATCAATTCCCTATTATACTGAGATTAATCTTTGGTAAAGGGGAATCTACTTTAAAAACAATGCTCCATCATGCCTCACTAACTCCAATCTCATAAGTGCCTAAACTCTCTTTCCTTATTTCCTTGTTTGATGGTGTTTTAGGCCCAATTTAGTTTTGACTTAGTTTCAACCCTTTAAAATATTCGAAAACAATACTTGTAGCAAACTAGAACACCCACCGAATTTGGTTCTATCATTGAAGGACCTCTAATTACTTTGAAAGCTTGGAATGACTCATGGAATCCACTTCTCTTCCACATACATAACTAATGGATTTCTTATGTTAATAGGATATTTTTTTGTACTTTTTACGGATGTTAAGTGGTAAGGTATAACAGATTTGAAGATGACATTCTTTATGTTTAGTGATCCTGACATATGGGTTCAATTTGTTGTCTAGTTTACTCTTCATTAAGAATTAAATTTAGAGAGAATATAGTTAAGAGTATCGAAATGGAGTTTTGATCTAAAAATTTATGGTAATAATTTGGTTGATTTTTCACCTAAAATTATTTTAAAAAAATTTAGACTCGTCAAATAATTAAAAGGTTTAAGCTTCATTCATGAAATAAACTTTGGAAAGATATAGTTATAAGAAAAGGGAAAAGTAATATGATCATTCTAGATGAATTTTCTCATTCTATATTATTTTTAGAAATTACTAATTTTTTTTACTAATTCATTATCTTGAGTTCGACTTAATTTATAATCTGGAAAAATTCAAGAAAGAAAGTATCAATGTGCAGTGACAAAACCCTCTTTGCAAGTCATGAAATCCACCTTTACAATTTTCAAAATACCTTCGCAGTTTTGTAGGTTGTGAATTGCTTTACCTTGTATTGGAATTGAGTGTTGTTTAGCCTTGTCACCAAATTTTGAGTGTAATTTCTAGTTATTGCATTTTTGCTGGCTAACTCAGACTTGAAGTAGGTGAATTTATGCTTTAAATGAAAACAAGTTTTCTATTGTTGGGTATGACTAGCTATTTGAGTTTTCCCTGAGATTTTAAGCTAGTGATTTAGGTACACTTAGATAATCTAATAACTCTGATATCATATTGAACTACTATTTTTTTTAAAATTTGAAGTTTGTAAGATTGGGGTTTAATATTCGTATATATCATGTTGAAAAAGATATATGGTGACATTTATAATGAGTCACTATAAACATAGGGTGTCGCTACAACATAGCGTCACTTTATCCACTGACACCATAGAGGATACCAATTGGTGACATATTTGGAAGCGACACCAAATAAATAAATGGTGACATATTTAGAAGTGACACCATATATTTTTAGTGATACTTAATTTGATATAGGGTTGTATGAGATATATAAGGTGTCATATTAAATGCATCACCTTTGAGTTATGGTGTCACATCATTGTAAATGATTATGGAAGATATGGTTGTTTTTGGTTGATTAGCCTATTAACAAATAAGATCAACCTGTGCATATTTTGTCCATAAAAATAATAATCATATCACATTTAACTTATATTTTCGTAATGCTTATGGATTAACCTGTAATACATTACATTATCCAATAATATTTGTACATCAAATGTTCATAAAACAATAGTACATCAAACCCACCAAAACTAAAAAAGAAAAGTGAATGCACATTAAAACATGATTTAAAAATGTTAAGCATCCCAACATTCATGTATACCTACATTTCATACGCATAAAATTGGCCAATCATAAAATGGCACAAGAGTTGCATTCAAAACCCCAAAAATCTCAATACCAATAAATAAAGTAACGTTTATGTCTTATAATGTATGGTATAAGAGTCACATCTAAAAACCCAAAATCTTGTTGCCTCTTTTTCCTTTCTTTTTATTCTTTATACTATCCTCCCAATAGTGTATCCTACATTTCATAGTTTAATGAGTTTTAGAGTTCTTATTGAAATTAAAAATTAATTAATGTTACAAAAAATAAACAAATCTAAGTACTAATGTTTTCTTTTTTCTTTCTCCCATTTTGATACAAAAATAGTTCGTAAAGAATAAGTAATGTCATACAATACTAATGGAAAATTTATATAACAACTAAGAGACTCATCATGCACGATCACGATACATCAACGTGATTCATGATCTGTTATAACACAAAAGTAACCAATTCTCCTCTAATTTCATCAAATTCTACTTAAGAGTATGTTTTTTATTTTTTATTTTTTTTTATCATCAAACTGAAATCAAATGAGAATAACATTAATATCACAATAATTGGAAGTATGAAACTATGTACAATTCATTATATGAGTAAAACCTTTAATGCAATTACTGTAGAATCAACAATTATCTCTTTAATGAATCTCATAACAAAGTAGTCACATTTGAACTCAAATAAAAACAATTCAAGAAAATAAAAAATAAATCAAAACTACAAAATCAAAATATAAATCTAAAATTTTAGAAATACTAATCTTCCACTTAAAATATGCACTTTTTAAATTTATAATACAATTCTCAATAAAAATGTTATGAGACAAGGTAAAATTGGTATCCAATTTACCTAGTTAACCATGTGATCATATGGTTATGACACAAGTATATAAGTAGCTGCTACATAATGTGAATGTGCTTAGTACCATGTGAGAAAGGGCATTGACTTAGTGAACTGCAATGTGATCAATTATGTTGATGGCTATGATGATGGACACATATCATTATATGTTTGGTTATATTAGCATGAATTGAATTTTTAATTTCAATTATTGATATATGTTATAGTAATTTTAATAATATTCGTACTATATTATGTTAATGTATGGAAAATTGGTTTATATGTGGTCTGATCATCCCAATTTTTGTGTCATCAGATTACTGGTTAGGCCTTGCATTCATTATGATTAATCATTTCCATTTTCTTTTCAAGTGAGGATCTTGTGTGTCCCAATGAGGATGTTGAGCCAATCCTGGAGGTCAAGCCCTAATGTTCATAACTGGATCAACAATGATCAAGTTTCAACACAAATTCTACAATTTATTTAATTTTAAACCAAATCATTTATCAATTAATCACTACAATTTGGTAGGTTTAGTTAATTATAAGGATTTAAATATGCTAAAGCTTTATGAGAATCGTTGACCAAATTATGAGAACACTTAATCTAGGTTTTGAAATTGCATGCAGTTTCCTATTTTAAATTAACATCAATTTAACCAATTTGATTGTTAATCTTAGATAATTTGTTATTGTAACTATGATTTTCGAACATTTGATTAGGCTAATTTGAGAAGTTAATGACACAAGTTCATGAACACCAAAAATTCACTTTTCACTACATCACTAGTTTTCAAGCTTAGATTTACGATTATAAGAGAACTATACATTATTCATATGACAATGATATTTAATGTCATCGATCTTCATTTAATTGGAATGGTTAGAGTTTGTTTTCATACACTTCTTGTTTTTTTATTTTAAAAAATAGAATATAGTATAAATCTTATATAAAAAGTAAATTTAATTTATATCCTTAAAATTTACTTTTAAATTTTCAAAAATTTTTGACATAGTAAATTTTTTTTATATCTTAATTTTTAAAATTTGTTCCTTTTTGGAGATAAATTTAGAAAAATTCTTCTATTTTCTATTTTAATTTTTGTTTTTTTAAAAAAGAAGTTATAAAAAAAACAAGAAATGTTACCAAATAATATTTTTATTATTGAGATTGTTCTTTTCCCAAGTATTAAAAAATATAGAATTTAATTACTTGAATCAATTTTAGTAGAAATCAATAAATTAAAATAACAATGAATTCATTGCAGACTCAAGTTAATACTTAATTGACCTCAATTTGATTAATTATTTTGAATAGATTTAAACGAGTCACAAAATTTGAATATCATGTACAAAAAGATCATCATCAAGTTAAATTTATTAAAGTCCAACAATCTCCAAACATCATTTCTCTTCTCTCTCTTCTCTTGTACCTTGGCGAATCATCAATGAAGATCATTACAAATCATATCTATATTTATAGGCAAATTTTGGTTAGTGATTTGATCTAGTATACTGTTAATCTTAGATTTTAACTTAATTATCATTTAGTCCTTTTACTACATAATTACTTATTTATTTTCTCTTGCTAATTTATGGAACCCATTAAGCAATTTTGCCCCAAGATTGTCATGCAAAGTAAAAATATAGCACATGAAATTTTAACAAGTTGAAATGAAAATGAAAAGATTATTAATTGTGCAGACTATTTATAGAATTTATAAATAAAATATTTTAAATTTAGAACCTAGAGAAGATATCATTTCAATAATCTATTTTAGAGACCCGCAAAACCTTGAAGAGAGAAAATATACTTGTTTTCTTAGTAAATACTGAATCCTAAATCTATACATATCATTCACCTTTTGGTAGGCATAATCCATGGGAGACTTATTCCTTCCAGCCTTTATCTTCTTCTTCCTCTTTAACTTTTTATTATCTCCAAGTAGAAATGTAGTATATTGAGGAGAAGCATAATAAGGCCAGTGCTTTGTAATTTTAAATTGTTTATCAAATGAAGATTATATAAAAACTAGAAACAGATAGAATCTCTCATCGGTAATCATTCAGTAGCAGTGATCCTAATTTGAACTAATTGAAAATGAAAATATTCATCATTCAAAAGTTCCAGTTCCAGTTCCATAAGTCTCAACTTTTAATAAAACTTGCAAAGAAGATTGGAAATCATGTGAATTAAATTACGTTTTACGGTGATTATAGGAAACACTTTTAAAGTCCGTTTAGCAGTGATTTTAGAAAATGTTTTTAACTTTTCTAATACTAAAAAGTTTTTATATTAAAAAAGCTAAATATGTTTTCAAAAGTCAGTGTCAAATACACTTTTAGTTTTAAAAAGTGTTTTTAAAAAATGGATTAGGTGTTTAATAAAATTTAGATAATACTTTAAAATTTTAAAAATGTTAAAAAATGTTTTATGAAGAAACATTTCATATATGATTCTTTTAAAAACACTTTCTAACTTCCATTAAAAGAACTTCGAATAGAAACACTCTCAAACGCACTCTTAGTAGATTTGGGTTCAATCTGATGATATATATATGTGCAAAAATTAATTTCAAATTATTTTACTTATTTATCAAACATCCAATTGGTAGGAAAACCCATTACATAAATGTTTTTAATTTTCAAAAAATAAAAATTGTACTCTTAAAATATTATTATTGTTTTATTATTATTATTATTATTATTATTATTATTATTATTATTATGATTATTAAGTATCTACAATATCATAATATCTTTAATCATAAGCATGTCCATGGTTTTGCATTTTCATTCCATGCGTGCATTGGAAATGACAGATCAACTTTCCTTAATTTTTCGTTTTGTTTCATATTTTATTGAATTGAAAACTATGTTAATTTGAGCATGGACTTAAATCTTTTTTTTTTTTTTTTTTTTTTTTTTTGCATTTCTTATTAAAAATCTTGTAAAAATAAATAGCTATCTTAAGTAATATTCAAGAATCAAAATGAGATGAAAAAGCATTCTTCCTTGTGAATATTATATACCTTTTAAACTTCTTCTCAAGATAATATTCATTTCTTTTTTAACTCAATCATAAAGAAAAACTTGACTCCACTATAAATATTTATCAATCATATTAGGAAAAATTGACTATGATGATGAAAATCATAGCTAAATATCCAAGAATTACACTATTAACTTGCAAAATTTATCATGCACTCGCTAAATTTTTTGAACATAGAAAAACATTAATTTCATGGTGTTATCCTATTTAATTAATTAACTATTTCATCATATAAACTTCTTAAATATAGAAAGAAGGTCATTTCCTGCCATTATCCTACTTAATTACCATAAATTTCTATCCTACAATCTTTTTTAAACATGGACAGATGATAATTGCATGGCGCTGTCCTATTTAATTAGACCACCACCAAGCTGCTCAACATCTCATTCCTTTCATTTCTATCTTCTGAAATATTTTTTGTTCAAAAAAATTTTTGGTCATGGAGAAGAAGCAAGCTAAAAGCCATAAAAAGGTTGAGATGAGAAAGATGAACAATGAAGAGGATCGCCTTGTTTCCTTCTCGAAGCGCAGATCTGGGATCTATAGAAAGGCAAGTGAGCTTTCTACCCTTTGCGGTGCAGAAGTTGGTATTTTAGCTTTCTCCCCGAATGGGAAGCCATTCTCATTTGGTCATCCATGTATCAAGTCGATTACTAATAAGCTTTTAAGTGAAAACCATACACCATGTGATGGTACCCAAAATCTTCTTGAGCCTTATCGTCGTGTTAGGCTTAATGAGCTTCACCAAAACTATAAAGAAGCTTGCACGCAAATGAAAGCAGCCAAGGAGCAAGAAAAGAAAATCAAGAAAAAAAGCCTAGACAGGAGCAAGGGCCGGTGGGAAGAACCTGTTATTGAGCTTGATATGGATGGTCTCAAGCGAAGGGCCGATCTGATTCAAAAGCTTCATAAGCATGTTCAACTCCAAATCAAGGAGCTACAGACCATGGCATCATCTTCAACTTCACCATCTGATACCCAAACAGTTGGCCATGGAAGAGGGCCATGCTAAATAAATGTGCTTTGCATTATTAAGAGTCTTGAACATTTCAGTATCAAAGAATAATGATTCAATGCTTTTATTTTGGTGTAATGGGTTTTGTGTTGGAGTAGCCAAAAATGTGATATCGGTTCATTAAGTTTCTTTTTGCCTCACTGAAAGGAAGTCTTTTTAATAGTTGATGTGGGTGATATATCATGTGATTCTTGTGTAGGTTCCTTATCTTCATAATAATGGGGTTGTTCTATATTTATGTGGCTTCTGACCTAACAACTTAATATTCTTAGGTTTTGAGGATGTAAATCCTTCTTCCATCTTAATGATTCTAGTAGAAACAGATGAGCACGATGCTCTTGAGGGTTCTTCAAAGTTAACATATGCATGTGCAATGATTCTTCTAGATAGATTTTGCGGCTTTGTATGAATGTTTGGATGAACTCTGCCATTTGTATCCATTCTTCATTAATATGCCTTCATTATTTTCAATGAATATCTGTTCGACTCTGAATGAATATATACTTTTGGAAATGTCAAGCTTGTTTGAAATATGTTTCGGATTTTAGTTTTCACTCTGAAAATGCAGAATGAAAAAAGGATTGATGTACAACCTGTCATCGAGCAGATAGGAGGAATTATTATTGATGGATCACCTAGACTGATGATAGCTAGCGAACAATCACTACAGGCTGCGAATAACAAAAAGGGTAAAGAAAAAGAGGTGCAATCTAAGGGTCAATCTCTTTTGAAAGGGAAGTCTCCTGTGGGGAAGAATGTGGCAGTAACTAGCCCAAGTAAGAAGCCAACTGAAGAGAATATGAAGGGGAAGGGGAAAGAGCCTGAAACTGAAATGACTCCAGAGGAAGCCATAAAGAAAGCTAAAAGAGATAAGAAGAAGAAGGATAAAGAAATAGAAAAAGTTTAGCCAAAGAAATTGACAGAAAAGGAGAAGGGAAAGGCTGTGGTTACTAAAGAAGTTCATAATTTAGTGCCAAGGGGACTACCACCAGTCTAAAGGAGACCGGAATGCATTCTTATTGGCAGAGAGTGATTATTTGGTGCCTGAATGCAATACTTTTCCAGAGACAATGAGATCAATGGAGCTAATGAGGAGATATGGGATAGAGCCTATGATGTATTCATAGATTATTTTTATCATGCATATTGTGGTGAGAGATTTTTATGCTATCTTTGAGAGGAGAGCCCCTGGAAAATCTGTGTTACATTTTTCTATTAATGGAAGAGAGGGGATGGTCGCTGAAAAATCTTTGGCACAGGCTGGGTTGCCCACAATGGCACCTTAAGGAGGAAATTTTCTACCTTACACTAATCTTACTTTCCAGAGGATGGTGGCCACTTTAGTGCCTTGTGGTTCTAGCTCTCCCACAACTGCTAGAAGACTAGAGGCATCATAGGAGCTATGGTTTGTGGATCAGGTGTATAGAACCAATTTCTCTCCTTATAGACATGTCACAGAAAGGAAAGGTTTTTCTTTTCAGGAATTGTATTGTTTATGTAAGGGGGTATGGTGGATACTTTTTTATATTTTGTGGAAAAAGTGAAAGAAAACAATACTTCTCACAGCAAGAAGTATGCGTTGGCATTGTCCAGGTTTGTCACTGGCTATTCAATTAGAAAGTGTGTTTAAATTCAGTGGGAATGAGGAAAAATTTGATGCTACAGAATTTTACAATGTGGAAGCTTTGAAATATTCTGTACACAAAAGGAAGCAGAATGGAAAGAAATACAAAGAAAAGGATGAGGCAGATGGTTAGAATAGTTGAAGAGGGAGTTGCCCATGTACCTTTAGTCACAAGTTCTACACAAGGTTCTTCAACTATTCCTACTGTCCCCACTGTATCTTCAGGAGATATTCCATATTTTATGTAAGGCTCCAATTTATGCAAAGGATGGACAGGAGAATGGAGCTGTTAACTGAATGTGTGAAGCTGTTATTGCTAAAGGAAAGGACACGAGGTTCCTTCATTTGATATAGACCTTCAGGAGGGGGGAATTCCTGATGTTGTTGCCACTGATGTTAATGAAGTGCTAGCTAAGGAAGAAGATGAAAGGAGGAAGAGCATCAAGAAGGTACTAATTTGACTAGAGAGCAAGGGCATGCATGCAAAGGAAGTTGACTCAGTTATTATTATTGAGGTAGACTCAGATTCTTCTTAGACCTAAAGATCATCAGGTAGTTGATAAGACAGAAGTAATGAAGGGTGATGAGGCTCAATCAACGGAAATTGCTTGTGTAGCTAGCTACTGAAGATCATGTTACTACTCTTGATGGTGTTACTAATCGAGTCACGGTGGAGTTTTAGTAGGAGGGTAGATTGCCACTATTGATGCTGAAGCCATCATTGCTGCCACTCTTACTGAGATTCAGAGTTCTGGATTGAAGCTGATGCTGAAGCCATCATTGCTACCACTCTTACCATCGATGTTAATGCTGAAGAAGCCAAGACCTCTACTGATTGACATTTTCTCTTTCCTTTTTCTGGAAAAGATTTGATTTATTTCTTATTTTGATGGACATGTATTCTTTTGGATAATACTCTCATTTTATGAGTTCTATGATGACGCTTTTTGGTTTATGACCATATAAATATTTGCTTATTTTGTTCAATCCTGAGATGAATTGCATCTTCTGTTGGTTTTGTTCATATACATTAGAATGCTGATTTGGTTACAGTGAAGTCTTGGGATTTTCTACATCATGGGTTTAGAGTGAATTTTCATTTGAAACTCAACTTACACACTGTGCACAGGCCACTCTTGAGCATCTACATTGGGAATTAAGGTCCCTAACGTAGAAGATGCTATTTGGGGCTGGTAATGATGAGTTTACATAAATGTTAATGACATAATTTTTAGAAAGAGTTCACCGACTTTTTGTAGAATAGAGGAAGTGGTCATTTCAAATTAGGTACTGATACAAGATGAAATGCTACTACATAATTTTTTGTAGAATAGTAAACAAAGAGTCTTTGCCCTTGAAAACAAGAATAAAGAAGGTGAATCGATGTGTCTTGGAGAATTAAATGAATGAAGAGGAGTTTGGAAACCATAAACTCCAACTGGTAGATGGCCAATACAACAAGAACATCAACTAAGGTAAGAAACATCAAACATAGTTGCAAGTAGAGGTTATGACACTGCTTGTTACACTTGAAACTTCATCAGCAGTTCTCCTTCATTACCACAGTAGTTTAACTAGCATTAAGTTATATTTTATGCCAATGCATCAGTCTTAAAACCAAAACATAGTTCACAACATACACTTATAATATCCTGCTTAATTACAAGTTTTCTGTTTGCCTAAGAAATCAAAATTTTAATATCAGGCAGGACTCAACTAGAGTTTCAACAGCTTGGCTGCATACCCATTTACAGATGCCAAATTATCAGATATTTGAGAATATTCTGAGGCTTTAATTTCAAGACTTAAACTTCAAGAATTACAAAAATCTTTACAGAGAGAGGACTTAATTATTTGGACAATCTTTACAACAACAATAATAATCATCATCATCATGAAGATTGATGTTTCAGTTCTAATGTTTCAGTCAATTCATGCACCAAATCTTGTCTTAGTTTCACATGGAGCCGACCTATTCATCCACATTCACATTTGCTTGAGCAGGATATTGGTCCAACACATTAAACTACTGCCCCAAAAGGAGAATTTCTGCCTTATCGCCCTGGAATCCCAATTATTTAATTGAATTTTTTTGAGAAACAAGTCAAGAAAACTTCTGCAAGGGATTACAATCATATGTGCCAGATTTTCACGGAGATCACCATTTCATCTCGTTTAAAGGCTGGATATACAGTTGAGAGAATTAGAGTGCGTTTGGAAATGTTTTTTCTCCAAGTGTAATTAAATAAAAAGTTTTCCTTTCTCATAGATTAAAAATATAAAATATGAAATTTTTGATAAAATGGAAACCGCTATTTGGAGTGGGCAAGAATAGCTTAGAGATTGTATGCAATAAAAATCATGAAGTTAGCTCAAAATGGGAATGAAATTTTCATTCCATTCTAGAGTATTAAGTGCAACAAAATATTGAAATGAATCTTTATTAAGATTTTTTGGATACCATTTCATTCTCAGCAAAGGAACAGTCTTATTAATTCTAAAGTAAGAATTAATAAATTGTAAAATAATATAAAAGATAAAATTTTTAAGAAAATAAATTGTAAACATTTATTATCTTCTTTTCCCTGATTTTCTTAGCAATCAAAGAAGAAAACAATTTTATAAAGTAAGAAACAGGAAATATGAAATTAATAAAATTGAAAACATTATTTAGAGGTGGAATGAGAAAAACTTAGAGATGATGATGAAATAAAAATAATGAAATTAACATAAAATTGGAATGAAAGGCTCATTGCAGTTCAACCTATTGAAGTGCAACCAAGATTAGAATGAATCTTCATTACCATTCTATCACTAGGAAACAGAGACAATACGAGCTGAATGCCTCAAGCAACATCAACTATCCATTACTTTGATTTCCAGAAACTAGAAATCCTAGATTTACCCAGGAAAGTGTAAGAAGTAAATAGAAATCTTTAGTGCCAGTTAGAAGGTGAGGCTACTAGATTAACAGCAATCTCTATATTTGAGCAGCTCTTGACAGTGAACCGAAGTTAAGCCTAAAAAATAGCTCTTGCTCCCTATAGAAAATCAAATTTCATTTTTTTCACTCAAATAAGCCAAACAAAGGCCAAAGAGGAAAATAAACAGAATCAAATTTCATTTCTTTGGAGATTAAAAATTTGGGGAAAAAGACTCAGTTCCTAGGGTTATTTCTCATTAGTCTCTGACATGCAATTCTGATTCGAGTATGGCAAGGAGTTCGGTGAGCGAGTTGGTTGTTCATCAGCAATCTAGTTGCTGACTCAGCTCCTAAGGTTTTATGCCTTTGGAAGAAGAGTTCAATGGCCATCACTAGCAACGTCTCTCAACATTGAGGGTTGAGAAGAGTGAATAGAAGAAAAATGTCAAACAATTAGTAAGAAAACAAAATCACAAGTCATTTGAAGATTCTCACCAGTGGGTTCTCAACAGTTTGAAGTAAGGAAGTGGCTCTTAGTGGGTTCTTGGCAGTCCGAAGTGAGCGACAGAGGTAGTGGTTATATAGTAGCTCTATTGAGCCATTTATAATAGCAGCTCATTTCTTCTCCTAACTATAAGAGCTCTTATAGCAACAACCTATTTCTTCCCTCAATTATAAGACCTTTTATAGCAGGCAGTTATTCCTTCCCCTAGCAATAGTGTTGCTTTGGTTGTGGATTTTGCCCAATTAAAACTAAGTCATTATATCTTACATTTCTTGTAGTGCAATATAGATCATTTATATATAGATCTAGGAATTAGATAAGTAAATCCTTGTGGAGACCACCTAACTGCTATTCATGTTCACTAGTTCTTTTTTAGTAAATTCACTTTTTATTTTGAGTGCTAAGGACTATGATCAGTTAAAAATCAAAGTAAAACCTGAAATTGAAGTGTGAAATTGATTTTTCAAACAGATTTCAAAATTAAACCTTGAGCAAAGAGTTGTAATTGGAAATAGTCATCAAAACATTTGAAACATTTGAAATTATCTTCTAATTGTTGTGATAATTTCACTCAAAAACAAACCAAAACCAAAAATTGGCATATTGCATCTGTCTTCTAAAGGGGAACAACTTGTCTTCATAATCTTGCTTTAAAAATGGGTTGAATACCGGTGTAACAAAAAGCTAATAAAGGGATACTTAGATTGCTTCATAATAAGACATAATAGCAGCTTAAAAGTCAAACAATTGTTTTCTTGGATGTTGTTTGATAGTTTAACAATTGTTTTTTTTTTTTTTTTTTTTTTTTTTGCTCTTTTCTTTGTGTCAAGTTGTAATTTAAGTGTAACCTAAGTAAAGAAATGGAGAACTAAAATTATTTGGTGAAGCATTACACTAGGTAAGGAAGTTCATTGTGACTTAAAACTTTTCAAGGTTTTATAAAATATGATTTGAGGTGACACAACCAAACTTACTTTGAGTATATCCATATTTAAATATAATAAGGGCTTAAATGAATGTCCTTAGGTGAGAGTCTAAAAAATATTAAAGATATCCATGGTCAAGCAGTTGATGAGCAACCAAAAAATGTATACAAAAGACATTGTGATGACATATGATAAGGTGAAAATGGTTGGTTGAGAAATTTTTTATGTTTTGATAATTATTCATTTGTACGGAAATCCTTGTTTGATATTACTTGAAAACTTTAAAATGGTGTTTTACGAATTCCATTTTCACAACTTATTTTCAGATACAACTAAGGGATACTAAGAGGAGAAAAACTTAATATGATATTTGTAAAAGTGTTGTGGTTGAAGTAAGTTGAATTTTGCTATCTATCTTGATTGTTGTATGATGAATACTAAGATATGGGGGATGAAGTAAACAAATATATTTTTATAAATGTACATGCATAAGATAAAAGAAACATATAT
This sequence comes from Vitis riparia, assembly GCF_004353265.1. NCBI lineage: Eukaryota > Viridiplantae > Streptophyta > Magnoliopsida > Vitales > Vitaceae > Vitis > Vitis riparia. Next base: position 19,270,889 of record NC_048449.1, on the reverse strand, counting down.
ACAAGCAACCACATATTGTGCAACTAAGGATAAAATTAGAGGTCTATGATATATCAAGGTTGCTCAGTATATATATGAAGGTTGGGTATCACATATGAAATTGTTGTCTCCATATGTGTCAACATTGGGTGTTATAGAAAATATTTCACCATGTGCAAAAAGTTGAGAAATCTACTTTGTTACAATAAGAGGAAATTAGAATGGTGTAGATAGAAATTAAGTATTTTATAAAAGAACATTTCTCGTAAATTATTTTATCATAGAAAACTTCTTGATAAAGATCAAAATAAATAAATGAAGGAAACCATCTATTAGAAGATTTAGTTTGTGTGAATAATTATGGGTTTGATACCATTTTGAACTCATATGAATTCAAACATAAAGAAAATATATCAAATGGTGCATTGCATGTAGAGTGATGTCCCATAACTAAAATTTTTAGTTCATAAAAGTTACAAACTATAATAAGAACTAAAATTAAGTTTTAATTTAAAGTTATGGATAAGAAGCAAGCTGACTTGATTTTATTCTCATTGTTGTCTCAAATTCCCTTCTAGGTTTCATTTTTAAGTCCTCAACATTTTTTGTATTATAGTAGGTATTCTTAAAAGAGAATCCTCCTACATTTTCAATGAAAGTATTTTACTATAAGGTTATCGTATAGAAATAGGTTTTGTCTATGATTATACATTTAGTTCTCCATATGAATATTACTATACAATGAGAAAAATATCGAAAGACATTTTGATTGAAAGAAAGAGTCATTTTGGATGTAACACAGGGCTTACAATTTTAGAGCTCTAGAATTTTAATTTCCTTGCAGAATAATAGAAGTTCTTAAACATTTTCCCCATGGATTTTGGCTTTAGGATGAATCATGCATATGATCATATCCATTTTTATCATTTTTGCTTTTGTTTTCTTGTCTTTCTTCTTTCAACCATTGTTTTATTTATTTTATTTTATTTTATTTTTATAGTTGTGATAATGTTAATGTTAAGAACTTTCATGGAAAAAAAAAAATTAATTTGTGGTTTTTCCCAATTACCTAAATAAATGTTGTCATCAACATTGAAAATTAGAGGGAGACTACCATCAATGATATTATGTGAAAATAATAATGAATTTATGAAGAAAATACATAGGGGTTTTATTTTTTGCTTGGACCATGAGATATTCTATGATGCTACAAAAGAAAACCACTGGCAAGTTATGGTTGAAATTGAAAGGTTTGTACATGCAAGAAATTTATGATTTGTTTTTTAAATTGATTATGAAATAATGAGTCACATAAATATTAATGACAAATAATTTTTAGAAAGAGTTCACTTACTTTTTCAAGGTTGAGCACTTGTCCTAAGGAGGTCATGGTATGTTTGTATTCAAACCCTAGTGCCCATGACCAACTAATTAGTACTCAATGACATTGTGCTTGTTATAAAAGCTAAGAACCAGTTAGCACTGAGTAAATAAAAATCTAGGGAATTGTACCTTGTTCTAAAGAGATTAGGGAGAAACCTTGCCTTTCATGATCCTCAATACCTAGTATCTTGGGAAGAATCTTAGGAGTTGTCAGTTGATCTTTTCTAAGCTACATAAAAGGAGCTTTCCCAGGATGGACATGTGAAATAAATAAATAAATAAAAACAAGAAAATAAATGAGATAAAATGGCGCTCTCCAAAACTAGTCATGAACAGTTTATCTTAGGTAGAGGAAGGAAATTCTTAAAATAGGTGCTCCTTGAGGATGCTCTTAAGCTAACATTTGAGTTTTGTTTGAAAATCACTTGTAAAGTTGATGTCGAAGAGACCAATGGATTCTAAACATTGGGGCCTGCTTTTGTATGCATTTATATAGTGAGTGGATCTTTTTGGAGTTATGCTACTTGACTATGAACTGATTCTTGAAGGAATAATATATTTTCAGTAACTGAATTTATTGAAACTAATTCATGCTATTTAGTAGTTGTTGTATTAATTGTTTAGGAGTTTTACTCTCCATTTTTTTTTTCTAGAGACCAACAAAATTTAGGTTGGGGGGGCGGGGGGCGGGGTTTGATTTGTGCTTTAAGTGATGGGTTTTTCTATTCTCTAAATGGTAGATTCTATAATGAAAAAGAACGTAAACTACTCTCCTCAGTTTATATATATGCTAGTACCTAATTGGTCTGAGTTCTTCAATTTCATGTCCAATGGAGAAATTAAAGTTAAGGTCATTCTCAGGAGATTAATAATTGGCTCTGGTTTCAGAGATATGAATATGCTCTAGTTTGACATTCTTGAAGTGGATTAGCAGAGTGGGATTCTATACTCAGCTGAATGCCTTTTCACTGAGTTCCAAGGATTGATAGGAGATTGTGGATTTGTTGACATTCTCATTCTGAAAGCAACTGCATCAGTATCATACATGTTTGGGAGTTGGCAATATAAAATTGGTATTGGGCTCATATTTTCTACAACCTGCAAGCCACTATCACTACCACCAACTATACGAATAGGCATCAATTCTTCAGGACGATGAAGAAGGAAGAGCATATCACATGCTCAAATGGGAATGTGGTCCCATAATTCTTTAGGAAATAAGTTTGATATCTAGAAACAGGTAAAAGAACCAAGAATCTTGAAAGACTTCTTTCACTTGTTCATGTTGCCCAAAGGACAACCTGTGGGCCTTTGAATTATGTATTGAAACTATCAAGTCAACTGGAGTAGATTCATTTCTGAAGCTGCAGGGTTTATGGCCAACCATATCCCAAACCCAAAGTTTTTCAGTAGTCTACTGAGAAAATCCCATTTGGAACCTAACCATGAGAAAGTTCCAGGTTGGTTTAAGGCTGGGCTGAACCTATGTGCAACCTTCTGTCTTCTGGGACCTTCTCTAACTATAGTTTCATCAACACAACACAGTTAGCCTTGTCCCAGCTACAAAGGCTAGGCAAAACTATTCTGAATTATTGTTCCATGCATATCTTGTTGTGAATGATCTCCATTAGGATTGACTCTTAAGTATGTACCGATCAAGAATCAAATCTTGTTTGTGAATTATTGTTCCCTACATTCGCCTGACCATTGGGATGGGTGAAGAGGCAATGCAGATACTTGTTCTATATTCCCATAGGTATCAAACTTCAGTGCAGTAGTTGACACACTGACTATCTTTCTGAGGTTAGGACAAGATAAACTCGTTAGTGGATGGAGAATAGCAAACCATATACTAATTTATGTGGTTCGGAATTTGATAGTGTGAAAAGAAATAGAGATATGGATAAAGATCATGATAATAAGTGCGAGATTCGCGCATCTTTGGAGTGTTTTGAGTTGCAGCTAGATTGCCTATATAAAGAGCATGAAGGTTTGTAATTTCCAGTATCAGCAACAAAGAGCAGGTGTGAATTGTAGAGAGTAAATGGGGAAGTTGTCAACCTCCCTCAAAGGCTTCCAATTTTCCTGGCTGATTATCAAGGTTGGGACAGTTGGAAGCCGGTGGGGACCTTGAAAGCTTACCCAGAATCAATATTACTCATCTGGTTATCTGGTATCAGTTTCCCTCATCAATGGGAAGACAGTAAGATTGATTTGAGGTGAGATGTTTCCCCTTCTTCTCAAGAGACTATGCTAACTGTTTAGAGATTAATGCTAATGGTACTCTAAATCATTTCTTGGAGAATAAGGTGAAAAACTCTTAGTACCACATTATTACCAATCTTATTTCATTACTCCTTTCATCCACACCCTCAATAGTGTCATCACTAGTTATAGGGCATTTTTATCTTATCAACTAATAATCAGGGTTTATGAAGCATTTTAAACACTCTGCCTTATGCTGCAATTATTTAGAAGCATACATTCTATGGATGATCCCACAATTTCATTTAACTCTGATCAATGCATTTACCTATAGAGAGGAGAGAACATCTAAATGAATTGCCCTCACCAATTGCCATAACCGTCCAAACCATCCAAACTTCTTTTCAGGGAAATCTGTGGTTCATATTAAAGCACAAAACCAAATATCTACTTTGTTACACTAAAAGGAAATTAGAGTGGTGCAGATAGAAACTAAGTATTTTATAAAAGAACATTTCTTGTAAATTATTTTATTATAGAAAACTTCTTGATAAAGATCTAAATAAATAAGCGAAGGAAAACATCTATTAGAAGATTTAGTTTGTGTGAATAGTTATGGGTTGGATACCATTTTGAACTCATATGAACTCAGACATAAAGAAAATATATTAAAGGGTGCATTGCATGCAGAGTGATGTCCCATAACTAAGAATTTTTAGTTCATAAAAGTTACAAACTATAACAAGAACTAAAACTAAGTTTTAATTTAAAGTTATGGATAAGAAGCAAGTTTGACTTGATTTTATTTTCATTATTGTCTCAAATTCCCTTCCAGGTTTCATTCTCAAGTCCTTTGATATTTTTTGTATTATAGTGGATATTCTTATAAGAGAATCTTCCTACATTTTCAATGAAAGTATTTTACTATAAGACTATCTTATAGAAATAGGTTCCGTGTATGATTATACATTTAATTCTCCATATGAATAACCTATACAATGAGAAAAATATCGAAAGTAGTTTTGATTGAAAGAAAGAGTCATTTTGAATGTCATACAGGGCTTGGAATTTTAGAGCTCTAGAATTTTAATTTCCTTGCAGAATAATAGAAGTTCTTGAACACTTTTCCCATGGATTTTGGCTTTAGGATGAACCATGCATATGATCATGTCCATTTTATCATTTTTGCTTTTGTTTTCTTGTCTTTCTTCTTTCAACTACTGTTTTTTTTTTTTTTTTCATGGGCTATCTTAATGAATTGATATCAAATTTTTAAAACTTACGGTGGTGATAAAGTTAATGTTAAGAACTTTTATGGAAAAAATAAAATTAATTTATGGTTCTCCTCAATTACCTAAATAAATGTTGTCATCAACACTGAAAGTTAGAGGGAGACTACCATCCATGATATTATGTGAAAATAATAATGAATTTATGAAGAAAATACATAGGGCTATTATTTTTTGTTTGGGTCATGAGATATTCTGTGATGCCACAAAAGGGAAACCACTGGCAAGTTCTAGTTGAAATTGAAAAGTTTATACATGCAAGAAATTTATGATTTGTTTTTTAAATGGATTATGAAATAATGAGTTATTTTTAAATTGTGAAATGCATAAAACAATCTAAAAACATAGTTTTAATTGATATGCAACAAAGAATGAAAATGGCTGAAAAAAGAAAATTTTCTTCCAAAAGGGAAAAAAGATAATAATTAATGGACATTACAACAAAGTTCAAAAATGACTATTTGAAAAGAAAAAGAGGAGGTCTATTTTTTCTTAGATTAGTTTCCGTTCTTAAAAAGTGTAAAAGGAAAAAAGAAAATAGCAAAAATAGAAAGAAAGAAAATTTTAAGGAAAAATTATAAATTTTTTCTCTTATTTGGTTTTTTTTATGAAAAAATTGTATAGAAAAATAAAATTTTTTGAGAAATGCATTTCCCTCAAATTGTTTTTTTTTTTTTTAAGAAAAATATGAGGAAATTTTTTAAAATTTCCATTCTTGTTTCCTAATATTTTTTACTTACCTTCTATTTTCACTTTCTCCAAATATAGAAACATTATTTTCTTTCTATTTTTTCATTTTCTTAAAATTTTTGAGGACCCAAATATAGTCTTATGCACTTTTGATATGCAAAATAAAGAGAAATTAGATATGCACTTTTGAAGAAACAAAGTAAAATGATAATAGACTATATATATATATATATCAATATATGGTTTGTGTGTTCTCTTTATTTTCAAAGCAACCAATCTAATGATGATTTATAAGACAAAAGAACAAAAATAAAAGAACCTATTTATATGGGTTGTAGCTTGCAACATCCAAATCTCTCCTACATAAGTCCTTTAGTTATCAAAAGCTCCTCACACTCTTTAAAAGGTAAGATTTAATATATGATTTTTTTTTCTGAAAAAAGAAGAGAAAATAATCATTACACATTCCATAGAATTTCAATATAAGATGAATATCATTTTTTTTTTTTTGTCTAAAAGTGGTACATAAGGTAATATTATGGATATTTTATTTATGAAAAGGAAAAAAAACTTTTGGGTATAACTATATATATATATATATATAATTTCCAAAAAAGGACTAAGGGAAAAATAACCATTTCTTATGTTTAAATGTCATGAAAGGTGATGACAAAATAAATATTTAAAGAAGAGGAAAAAAACTTATTAAAAAAATGTGAGAAAAAGTTTGAGTAAAATTATTTCTCAATAATTTATTTATTTTTCCCCTCAACTTTTCTATGAGTAACCAAATAAGAGAGAACGTTTATAGTAGAATTTCAATATCAAATGAATATCACTTTTTTTATAAAAAAAAAAAAAAAAAAAAAAAATAGTACATAAGGTAATATTATGGATTTTTTGATACATGAAAAGGAAAAAAATCTCTTAGGAATAACTATAAATATGTAATTTCCGAAAAAAGGAAAACATCAAGGAGGAGAAAAATGGATCATTTTCCTATGTTTGATTTGAGAAAAGTTTAAGTAAAATATTTATTAATAATTTATTTTTTTTTCTCCTCAACTTTTCAATAAGTAACTAAATAAAAGAAAATTATTTTAAGTTTTCCTTAACTTTTTTCTATATTTTCTTTTCTTCAAATTTTTCAAAAACCAACCATAGCCTATTCAAATTTTATCCAAGAATTTAAAGTGCGTTTCGAAAGTATCAAAATTTTAAATCCTTAATTAGGATGTAAAATCCTAGATTAAAGGATAAGAATTTTATGGTGTTATCCTATTAATCATCCCATTTTTCATTGTATAGACTTCTTAAACATAGGAAAATGGAAATTTCATGGCGATGTCCTATTTGCCCTAAATTTTTCATCGTATAAATTTCTTAAATCCCATCAAGACGCAGACATGGGATCTACAAAAAGGTAGGTGAGCTTTCTACTCTTTGCGATGCTGAAGTTGGTATTTTAGTTTTCTTTCCAAATGATAAGCCATTCTCATTTGGTCATCCATGTATCAAGTTAGTTACTGATGAGATCTAAGGCTCAAAGACAAGTTAGGCTTTATCAGTAGAACCAAAAAGTATATTGAAGCATGGAAGCAGGATAGCCGCAAAGGAACAAAAAAAAAAACACGATGAAGAAAAAAAGCCTGAAACGAAGTAAGGGATGATGGGAAGCACCCATAAATGAACTTGATATGGATGAGCTCACGCAAAGGGTAGCACTGATTCAAAAGATCCACAAGCATGTGTAGCTTCGAATTAATGAGTCGAAGATCATCACACCAACTTATCATTGTCATCTTCAGCCTCAGATGCTTAGGTAAATTCGACTTCAAACTTTTGTTCCTATTGGCCATGGTCATGGAAGAGAGCCATTCTAAATAAATGTGCTTTCTATTATTGAGTCTTAAGTATTTTAATATTAAAGAAAAATGGTTTTTTATTTTAATGTTAGGTTAGTTCATTAAGAATTTTCTAATCCTAATCATTAATTGGCCACTTGCCAAGATATATACGCTTGTAAATGCATAATTAAGATGGTATTTGAATACACTTCTTTAAAGGAGAAAAAAAGAAAAGAAAGAACTCTTATGCAAATAGTAAAAGCTATAATAAAAAGATAATCTTTATTTTTCAAAAATTGTTTAAAAAGATATTAACAAATTTTTATTGTTTCAAATTTTAAAAATTTTGATAGCAATTTTTAAGAATATAAGATAAGTTACTACTCTTCTTTTTTTTTCATAAGAGTTCTTCTACTTTCTATAGGATTTTTTTTTTTATTTTTTAAAAATGAAAATTTTTAAAAGACAACAAACTAACATACACTACACGCTATTATATTTTCTAGAGTTAGAAAATAATGGAAGAAATAATTATTAAAATTTTCCTCAAACTTTCTATCGTGCAAAGAAAACTTTTGACTTAATTTAAAATATATAAACAAAGAATGAGATAGATCATTCATCTATAATTACAATTTAATTATAAAGCTTATAGGAAATGTGTAACACAAACCATCATATTATTTATAAAGTATAATTGCAAGATGGGTAGTTCTCTAAAAAAACAAAAAAAAAAAAAAAAAAAATAGACAAACAAGGACTTGAAACCAAGTGAGAGCAGATATGGTAGAATCTTGAGATACTCCCCAAAAAAAAAAAAAAAAAAAAAAAAAAGAGCACCTCAAACTCACAAAATTGTACAAAAATTTAGCTATGGGAATTTGATTGATATATAAAAATAGCAACATTACAATAAGAGAAATTTTTTTATCATTCAATGAAAATAGCACCAAGAATACACAATGAAAATATTTTCCATTCATCATATTTGATGTATATATATGCATACCAAACTGAGATGTATAAACCCTAGATGGCTAAACAATATATTAAATAAGACTAAAAAAACATTGAATGTTGAATCATTCTCACAACATCAACAATTTCAATTTTGAAACAATGTGCAAGACTATTATTAGATGTGTCTAGACAATACAGAGTAAACTTAATGGAATCCATGACCATACCCACTATCAACAAAAGGTGAATTTCCATTGTTTGACACTAATACTTTTATTTTACTTTGGTCATAGAGAATGGATTAGTTGGAGGAGTTTGATTCACCACTGAGAATGGCAAAGATGAAGATGATGCCCTAGTCCTTAACTCATTAGCTTGGTGTTGCACATGATTATGGAGCATTTGGATCTTTGTTGCCATTTGCTCAAGCTCACTAATAGGTTCTTCCCACCAACACTTGCTTTGGTTTGGTACGTTTTTTCTAAGAATCTTCTCTTGCTCCTTTGGACCTTCCATTTTGCTCAACAATTCACCATATTTTTTGTGAAGCTTATTAAATCTAAATCGCTGATAAGCCTGGACAAGATTGAGGGTACCGTCATTTGGTGGTGGGTTTTCATATAAAACTTTGTTTGTACTTGTCTCAATACTTGGATGACCAAATGAGAATGCCTTATCAACTAGGGAAAAAAACAAAGTCCCAACTTTTGCAACACAAAGTAGAAAGCTCACTTGCCTTTTTGTAGATCCAGATCTATGTTCCAAAAAGGTAATTAGGTGATCCTCTTCATTGGGTATCTTCTTCATCTCAATCTTTTGGTGAACTTTAGTTTGGTTTTTCTCCATGATAAAAAATTTGTTAGAAAACATAAATGAAAGAAACGAGATATTGCTTTTCTCATCTTGATGTCATTTGATAAATATAGAGAGCGAACTTAGGAGAAAAAGCTAATTCAACACCATGAAATTATGTCAACTTTCCACATATTATTTTACATCCAATTATATAATTTATATTTAAAATACTCTTTGTTGGCATTCTAAATATCAATTATTATATATATATTTTTCTTTTTCTTATACTAAATTAAGGCCATATATTGATTGGCTACAATGTTACCAACTTTTATCTCTTCTAGAACTTTAAACAATATATGTGATGCTAGGTAACTATAATCTTTATTATTTCCTATTTAATAAATAACAATTTTCTTGAGGTGTTTCCATGATATATGATTGATTCATTGATTGTGCATTTTAAAATGAAAGGAACATGAGCTTAAGGAATAGACGGGTAGAAATTTTTTTAGGAGATTCCAAAGCCTTCTTCCTTGCAAAACTGAGGAGTATTTTGTTGGGTAAGACTCACATTGATGTTGCTAAAATTCCTGCACCAATAAAATTGCATTTTCCCAAAGAACCAAAGTCATTTTGAAGTTTGAGGTTGAGTTGCCTGTATTCCCCCAAAAATTCTCTCTTCTCAGTATACATTTCCAGAAATCTAGCTGCTTCATGTTGTTGCAGATATTAATTTGGACCTACTTCAACTGTTTTATTATTTTCTTGCCAAACTACATTTTGTTAACTTTAATGTGTAATTATTTTCTTGACTTATATTCACTTGATCAAGTGATGAACAATTGCATGAAAAAGATTGCAGCTACACTGACTTGTTTTCCCTTTTTTCACGTTTCCTAACTTTTGGGTTTTAGCAATCCGCATATATATCAGAATTATTGTAATGGCATTTGTGTAAGTAAATCAGAAAATCGGTGGTCATGGTTTAAGGCCCTTAGGAGGGTCAAGACTGCGCAGATTTCTGTTCAAACATGCCTGGAGTCCTTTCATTTCCAGCCTATAAGAAGCTCATGTTCATAGATTTTGGCTAGCCAGGAATTGCTACTGAAAGGATTTTAGTTTTAAATATTAAGCAGATACCATGGCCGGAAAACAACTTTCATAGATCTTCTAGAGTTAATCAACAAGGTAATTGTCACGCCCCAAGACCCACTCCAAGGGCGTGACGGTCATTTCACACTTCAAACCCGAAGGCTTATAGTGTAACCTGACCCAAACAATTATCTTGTAATCGGAAGTTACCAATTACCAAATACCTATTCAGAGTAGCGGAACAAAATCTAAAATCCTCAAAATTCAATTTCAAAACTAAAACATCCACTATCCATAATCCATTGTCCAAATATTTGCAAACTTAAACAATTCAAGTACTAGAACAAATTTCAAAATCTCCAAAACTCAACTTTGATCTAACATAAAATTTGAAGGATCAATATCCAAATAACTTCCAAATACCAAAAGATCCAAATGAACACAACTAACAGTTAAACAAAATCCAACATAAAATCCTAAGTCAAATCCTAATGATAACCATTCCTCAGCCTAGCCATCACTCCTCACCCGAACTAAGGGTACCTGAAAAGTAGTCAACAAATGGGAATGAGCTCACAGCCCAATAAGGAACATTAATGCAGTCCATGGATCAAACATTTCAAACTCACTTGCAAAATAGGAGATATTGTAATCAATCATTTTCATAAAGCTGTGAGTAGATTTTTTTTTTGCCAATACATTCAAAATTTCTAACTGTATGCATTTATTTCTGATTCAAACAATTTCAAATCAAATTCAGCCAAAACATTCCAATAATTTATTTACTCTGGTTATCAAACATCAAAGGGTGCCCAATTAGGTGGGACTTTTTAAATGGGTGGCTAGCCTCAAATTGTTCCTTTAAGGTGGACGGAACCAAACACTACTAGTACTAGTAACCTCTAACCGAAACCCCTAGAGGCTGGGGTTCAAATCAATTACATTCCCCACCAAGAAATGTAAAGGTCAACTATTATATCCCATTGATAAGAACCAAAAGTCAACTATTATATCCCGTTGACAAGGGCCAAACAAACCAGAGTCAAATATTTATTTCATTTATTCAAATTTACAACATATAATATCTCCACATTTATTTGTCAAAAACATAATATAAAATTCTAACATACTTTTCATGCAAAACAGGTTTGATCCATGCATAAAACGGAATATAACTCAAACGTTTTCAAATAATGTATATATATATATATAAATTGTTTCAAAAAAAGAATTTAACAACTGCATTAATTTCCCTTACCTCGAAAGAAGTCCTCAAAAACTTTGGAGAGAAAAATAATCTTGAAAATCTACTCTTCACCTAACAAAATATAAGATGAATAACTATTACTATTTATCTATAATTTAACTAATCTATTCCTTATTGAAATAAATTAATAAATTCCCAATTTGTTTCTAATAACACAAAGCCCTACCATTATTAAATAATACAGTACTCAGTACTCAAGTACCCATCAAAGTCTAACAATACGGAGTCCTGCTACTATTTAAGTATCACATACCCAAGTATCCATCAAAGCCTAATAATAGAGTATGTGAAAATCCACCAACTAGAGTTCAACCATGAAATCCTTACAAAAAAAGTGGATGCATAGTTCCTACACGCATGCAACCAGTGCACACGCGTTTTTTTTTTTTTTTGTTAAAAAAAAACTTAAGATCTTCCAAACTCCAACAATAAATCAAAATCTTAAATTTTCACCATTTGATATTAAAATGAATAAAAATAATAATAAACTAACCCTAATCTAAATCGAAATCTTCACAGGATTTTTTTTTTTTTCTAAAAAAAACTTAAGATCTCCCCAATTCCAATAATAAATCAAAATCTTAAATTTTCATTGTTTGATATTAAAACGAATTAAAAAAAAATAAACTAACCCTAATCTAGATTTGGGGTTTTCCAAAAAAATATATATATCTAATGTGCTTGAAATTAACTAATGAATCTAAAATAATAATCTAGGGGTTAGAATCTTACCTATAGAGGTTTGTTCTTCAAACCTTAAAATTTGACCTCAACTTCACGTTCTCTGGAAACTCTCTGCAAATAAGAATACTATTCAGAAAAGAACAGGAAGAAGAGAATTTTCTATTTATACCTAGGGTATTATTCATAAAATTACATTTTCACCCCTTTTCCATTTTATTAAATTAATTAATTAATTAATTTAATATCATTATTATGAATTTCCTAAATTGCCCTTTTAAAAAAAACTTGGGCGTTACAGTAATACTTTATCATGATAATTAACTAATCGATCTATGGAGTCATTCCTACTATTGGGCATTGCTTTTTTTTTTTTTTTTATGCACCATGTTCGTGGTATTTTTCCTAGTTTTTATTGTCCTAGCATTTGGCATTACCTTTATATTGACCTAGTTTTTATTAAATCCAACAACTTATTATCCGATTTTGTTCTTTATTATTGGACAAATGCTACCATGCCTATGCTCTGAACCCCCGATAAATTGACTTGGTGTGTAATAGGAACTGTTGGGGTTTGGTGATGTCTTTGTCATGCCTTTCCTCACTATGGCATTGCATAGTTTGCTATAGCAACATTATCATGATCAAGGTTCTATTCAAATATGTATTATTTGAGCATAGGTATGGAATAATAGTCCTGCCTTAATTTCAATCTAAGACATTTTGCTTCTTTATATATATATATATATATATATATATATATATATATATATATATATATATATATATATATATAAGTACGAAGTGTCTAAACACTTTTTTTTTCTTCTAAAATAACCTTATTATTTATATTATATGCTTTTATATCCTATCATTATTATATGTAATTAATTAAAATAATATTTATTTCTATTCTTAATTTATTGAATAAAAAATAAATTTAGATAAAATCAGATAAATACAAAAAAAAAAAATTCTTTAGAATTCGAATTACATATGTTTTTTTAGTTGTACACACTTATAACCTAATAATATTATTTTATTGTATGTAATTAGATGATTAATTTTTTTAAAATTCAAACATATAAAACAAATAATAATAATAATAATAATAATAATAATACTTCTCTTTTAAAAAATTATTATAATTTAATTTTAAAAATAATATTTCACAATGATATTGTTTTTCTTCTCTAAAAAAAGTGATAATAATTTTTGTTTCATTTTAACATTATTTTCTTTGACTTCTTAAAAAAAATACAAATATTTATTGTTGTGATTTTTTTTTAAAACCCAAATTTAAAGCATAGTTTATTTTTTAAAATCCAAATTTAAAACAAAAAAAACTTTTATTCAATTCTATAATATTATTCAATGAAAAAATAGTTTAGATAATATTTCTCCTTTTAAAAATGAAAAGTCACATATCCTATAATTATTATATGTAATTAATTAAAATAACGTTTCTTTTTATTCTTAATTTATTGAATAAAAAATAAATTTAGATTAAAATAAGATAAAAACAAAAAAAAAATTCTTTAGAATCCAAATTACATTTGTTTTAAATACATATTACATCTTTTTTTAGTTACACATGCTTATATCCTATTATTATTATATTATTATATGTAATTAGATGATTATTATTTTTTTTTTTAAATTCAAACATATAAAACAAAAATAATAATAATACTTCTCTTATAAACAAAGATATTCAAAGAAAAGTAGAATAGAATAGAATGTTGGAAGAGAACCAAATGAATTTTCATTAGAGATATCTCCCTTTTATAAGGAGTTACAAAGAGATATACATCAATATGGATGATCATCCACAAGTTCCCATAATCTGATAAATTCTCATATTTTATAACATTCTCCCTTGGATGATCATAAGAATATGCCTCATTAAAACCTTACTAGGAAAAACCTTATTGGAAAAACCCTAGTAAAGGAAAAATAGTATAATATTCTTTTGGATTACTACAACCGCCTCATTAAAAACCTTGTCAGTAAAACCCAATGGGACAAAACCTAGACGAAGGAAAAAAAAAAGTGCATTGTAGTGATATTCTTATCAATTAGCTCCCCCTCATGTTGACATGATTATATTTTCTCTAGTAGCATAGCATAGAGATCTTTGAGTCGACGTATTCCAAATAGTTTCTTGAGTATTGCAGTTGACAATGCCTTTGTGAATAGATCTACTAAATTGTCACTTGATCTTATTCTTCAAATCCAGTCCTTCTAAGACTATTAAACAAATTATATATCTAAATATGGTTGTGTCCATCATAAGAAAATATGCTTCCTCATAGTCAATAGTAGGTTTCTACGGGAAACCTTGAGCTATGAGTCACGTTTTATATCTCGTGATTTCATTTTTTTCATTACACTTTCTTATAAATATTAATTTATATCCAACAACTTTGACAACTTTAGGCGTCTGAACTATAGGTCTAAATATTTCTCAATTTTCTAATGAGTCTAATTTTTTCCAGATGTATTCTTTCCATTTTAACCAATCTTTTCTATGTTGACATTCATTCATAGTTTCTACTTTGGAATCCTCATCATTTCTTATAATGTCAATAGCTATTTGGAAAGAAAATATATTGCCAATGGTAAGAGTATTCCAATCCCATTTTTCTCCATATATAAGTAAATAATTGAGATCTCATCAATATCAGGTACTTGTACCTTTTTAGGAGTTAATTGTAAAACATATGCCTCTTATAGGGCTACTTGTTTAAACTGTGCCTCTTTAGGGGCTGCTTGAGACTGATCAATCATTTTAATAACTCATTTTATATGCAACTTCTTCAAGAATGCTACATTTCATATATATTTCCTTGTGTTTTCCTCTTCTAAGGAATGTGTTTGCCTCTTCGGGGTCTACCACACTCCAAGCATGTCTTAGACTCATTATTTAATTGTCCTTCAAAGACATCAATTCATTATTTAATCATCCTTTAAGGACATCAACTCATTATTTAATCGTCTTTTAGGGACATCAACGTATTATTTAATTGTCCTTCAAGGACATCAATTTGTACTGGAATAATTCTAGGTTAGTGAAAATAATTTTTTTTCACTTTCTTTGCAAGTTCTTACAAATAAATAATCTTTTTGAACTTTTAGTTCATATTGATTAGTACGAAGATCAAAATGAGTCAAAGTCAATGCATTCCAAATAATTTCACGTTGTTCTTCTAGAACTAGCTCTTCTACCCCTAACGGCGGGAAAATGTCTCATTAAAATGATAATTTGCACAACATGTCATTCTACCTTTCAAGTATATAAGTAGACTAGCTAGTCACTAGATAAAAACTTTTGGTTTTTATAATGTACGTTCATATGACTTTACAATGAATTAATGTATAATTGTTTACCCCGAGGGACCAAGTTGGTCTTACAAGATTCTTTTGGACTTAGTATCTTATAAAGTGTCATTAACATGGAATCAAATACTACTAGTGACATAGTATAAGTTCTTCTGGAGCCTTTAATCAAGTTTCTATCACCTAATATAGTATTAACATTGTCTATCATCAATGTTGTGCAATTAATGAGACAAGAGTTTCATCAAAATAACAAGTCATAAAACATGTCATAAATACCTCACCTTTATAGAGTTGAAGAAATAGAAAGAGTTAAAATCAAATGGAAAAATACTAGTCATTGATGATGACTTACCTTAATAAGTTGTGTAAAGGCAATGAAAGCATATATAACACAACAAAACAAATATGAAAAAGACAATTTAAAGTTATATATTTCTTAAATATCTCACACATTTGATTTTGTAATTGTGGAGTAATTTATACATGAAATAACTAGGAAGTATTTCAATAATCAAACTAATTGTAGTGATAGATCAATAATTTTTATTCAAAATATTATTATGATCTAAATCAATGTGCAAAAATTAATTCATAAATCAAAATTTCAAGAGAACATATCATGATTTAAAGCATGTTGTTGTCTCAAAACTTTAATTGAAATACTACAAATCCATCTAAACATATATGTAAAGATATAACATAATATATTGAGAACAATAGTTGAACCTATTGTAATTTCAAAATTATTTTTGGATAATGAAATTATTGCATTAATAAAAATACCATATATGGCAACTTACAATAATATATATTATTTTATATAACTCAAAATTTTTCAATCATAAAAACATGTTATAAAGAAAATTGACATGCAAAATCAATTTATTAATCATATGACCAAGTCATATATTTCACATGTATCCAAAAAATCCCAATTTTCTAAATCAAAATATAATTGTGTATTAAAAACTAGAATTAAAAAAAAAAAATCAAACTATCACCTTTAATACAAAAATATCATACTTTCATGCAATTCAAAATTCCACATCTATATGTAAAATTTTCTACTAATGATAGTATAAAATAATAATAATTTATAAAAACTATCAAACAATTACCTATTTATATAACTTGATATACAAAATATTAATCTTTTGATAATATATAAATATTATCTATATGCTTGTTATCATAGCTTTAGGGATATAATATATTTCATTATAACTTTTGGTAATATAAATTTCATAAAGTTGTACAAAATTGTTAGTTAACAATTTTGTTCTCCATAACTTCTAGCTATAAGAAAGTACATATTAACAACTTTAGCATAACCTTTGATTAGTACAAAGGATATTAATTTTCTTATTTTCATATCTTCGGGTGATGAATAATAATATTTATATAACTTCTAGTTATATAATATAAATTTATAATAAAATATATATTTTTTTCATATAGTTTTAGGCTATTCAAGTTTTAACAATTATTAATTTACTAACTTTTCTTCATAGCTTAAGGCTATGAATAATTAAAATTTAAGTACTGTTATAATAACATTAAACAATTGACAATTATGTTATGATATAACTTCTGGTTATATAACAAAATTTTTTAAAAAAATTATGTATCTTCTAGGTACATAGTTGTACATTGACAATTTTGTTTTGTATAACTTCTGGTTATACAAGAGAATTAGAAATTGTATGCATAGCTTCTGGTTATGAAACAATTGTTAATAAAAATTGTTTCAATAATTCCTGGTTATGAAAAATGTGTGAATACGAAATAAAAATTAAAGGTCAATATTTTTCATAACTCTAAGTTATGATTATTTTGTCAAAACAAGAAAATATGCAAATTTGTACATAGTTTCAAGCTATGAACTATTTTTATGTAAATTTGTGCATAACTTCAGACTATGAACTATTTATGTATAACTTCTAGTTACACCATATAATTAAAAGAAATTAAAGTTAATATCTTTCATAGCTTCAGACTATGATTATTTTGTTAGAATAAGAAAATATTTAAATTTGTACATAACTTCAGGCTATGAACTATTTTTATATAAATCTGTGCATAGTTTCAGGCTATGAACTATTCATTTTATAGCTTTTCTGGCTATATAAAATTATTTTGTATAACTTTCAGTTATACTATATAATTAAAAACAAATAATTATGAGTTGTATACATAGCTTTTGGCAATATCTTTATAATTATGAATTTGCACATAGCTTCAGGCTACGAACTATTCATTATATAGTTTCTGGCCATATAATGTTATTTTATATAACTTTCAGTTCTATAATATAATTAAAAAGTAATTAGGGATCTTATGCATAACTTTCGGTTATATATTTGTAATTATGTAATTTACCCCATAACATTTGGTTATTGAAAATTTTCTATATAACTTCTAGTTATTAAATAATTAAAATCTATAATTATATGAAATATGATTCACATAGCTTCTAGTTATAAAATAAAGTAAATAATAATACAATGCATACTATTCATATTTCATTCAAAGATAATAAGGCTACATACCTATAAGAAATTTTGTAGATAAATTCTTCTCTTTTTCTATCTTGAGCATTCTTCTCTTTTTCTTTTCTACCTCAAGTATTCTTCTCTTTTTCTATATACTCAAAGTGTCGCGCTGATAACATGTTGCAAAATAAAAGAATAAGGAGAAGAAGAAATGAGAGAATAAACAAAGATATTAAAAATAAAAATAAAAAGTATAATAGAATGTGGGAAGAGAACTAGATGAATTTTCATTAGAGGTATCTCCCTTTTATAGAGAGTTACAAAGAGATACATCAATATGGATGAGTTTTTATAATAATAATAAAAAGTATAATAGAATGTAGGAAGAGAACTAGATGAATTATAATAATAATAATTTACGTTATGAGTTTTTATCGTGTAAAAAGCTTCTTAAAAATAAATTATATGAATGTTGGATTCTAATTACCTTGATAAATGTTAATGGTCATTATTTACTTATTTCATATTTCTTGTGTTTTTATTTTACTTCTTATTATTAATTTTAATTTTGTAAGTTTATTAATTAAAAATTATATTTAAGTATCACCAATATTTTATAAATTTAAAAACTATCATGATCTTTTAACTACTATTTCAATTGTGAAAAGACAATAAATATTAACAAATTAAAACCTTAGAGTCAATCTTTTCATTTCATTAATTTACCTCTTAAATATGTTTATCCTATTAATTTTTAATACGCTTTTACGTTTTCTTTTGTCTATTACTCTTATTTTCTGCTCCTCTTATTAAATTTTAATGTGCTTCTACATTTTCCCTTATCTATCTCGTTTTATCTATTACTTTTATTTTCTGCTCATCATATTAAATTCTAATGTGCTTTTACATCTTCCCTTATTTATCATTCTTATTTATATAATTTATTTCATACCAACTGGTTACTAGAAAATTTTCAAAAACTAGGTGTCAAATCCCATATTTTCATTTCTTCATATTAGGTAGACAACAACTCTCTTTCACTCTTATTTTCTTCTAACCATTTTTTTTTTGTTGGTTGTTTATCACTATACAATGTATTTAGATTCATTTTTATGATATTTAAAAAATTGAGGACATGCGGTCAATGAAAAATGATGAAGAATTCTTATTGAAGGAGTTGTTGGATAGATATTTTATGCCTTGAAAGGTATGTAGATTTTCTTATTATCATTGTTCAATTATGAATAAATTGTTAATCTAAATTGTTATGTTGTTACTTATTTCATTTCAATAAGAGGACATATTTATTATTTTTTAGGATTTGTTATTTTTTATTTTTAAAATTTTTTAAATTTATTCTGACTACATATCTGACTCTATTTTAGGGAATCGATTTTTTATTTTGATTTTTCATTATTATTGTTTTGAGATCAAATTTTTATATTGATTCTTCTTGATGATTATAGATATGATATTTTGGGTCCATTCATTTGGTTTATACCTTAATTGATTATGGGGAAATTGTAATCGAAAAAAAATGAAAATTTTCTAATTTTCATTAATTTAACTAAACCTAACCTATTAGAAAATTCAAAAATTTCCAATTTTCCTTCTTTCTGAGAAGAATCGGAGGTGTTATTAGGTAACATTGGATCTAGAGATATTAGTTTTCTTGTATATATAGGTACATAGTTGCTTGGTGATCTTGTTTAGGTTGGTGATGGGTCACTTATCCTATTCTATATTAAACCAAATATGAGATTGGATAAGTCATAGAATATGTTATCTAACCTCGTTTTTATATCACTTCTATGTAAGATATATTAATTGTAAGTTAAGATATGGGATGAACATATCCCACTTATCATAAATTTATTCTTTTCATCATTTTTTTATATTACTTATTTTACAAAACAAAACAAAAAAAATGATTAAAAAATTAAATTTGTAGTTAAAAAAGAAAAATGTAAAATCCAAGGAGACAATATTTCATTGAAAATGATATTATGTGAAATATATTATATATCCAACAAGATATGATATTATAGGATGTACATATCATATCTTATCATATCTCGCCAACCAAAAGTAACCTATGGGTTTTGTTAGGCTTAACTAAAAACTGGTCCAAGCTTAAGGAACATAAATAGCCCAACTAGTGTTGAGTAAGTGCATCATTGTGACCCAAGGTTGCATGTTGTTGAGGATAATAATGCCTTTAACCTTATTAATGTTGTTTCCTCGTAAGCACTTAACCTCGGGGCAATAAAGAAGCTCGTGTTTTGGATGGTAGAATGTGGTTGCTGCAATTATTGAGGAAGATGTTGTGAAGTTCATGGACGTTGGTACATAAAAAAATATACTAGGATTCAGTTCTTAATACATTTATTTATTTATTTGTAGAAATTGATTCCTAGGTTTGGTATCATAGCATTACAAAAGGAAAGAAAAAAAAATCAAGATTTAGGCCTTCATTCATTTTTTGGATTTTTCAAATGATAATGACATAAGAAATGGCATTATTGTTGAGATAGTGCCTTTCCAAATCATGTCCTTGATTTTTGAGTGATAGAAGAATAGTAAATCTCTTCAACTATCATTGAGTTTGTAACAATTGGATAGTTGATGAATCAATACACAATGTAATAATGCATTCCTAATCATGTAGATCTTGTCTACTTTGAACTTGATGGACCCTCATAGCTTTAAATGCATCTACAAGGTTAAGAGAAGTTCACATATATATAGCGTCAAAACCTTTTTCCTCTATCTAATATGGGATATCACAATCAACCCCCATATAGGCACAACATCCTCATTGTGTCTGACGGGATAGGGGTGATTATGATATCTCACATAAAATAGGGGAAAAAGTTCTTAGCGTCATATATGTGTAATCTCCTCTTAACATTAAAGATACATTTTAAATCCATGAGGGCTCATTGGACTTAAAGCATGCAATATCTACATGATTGGAAGCAAGTCATTACATAATGGTATCAGAGTCGATCCCTCAATGTAGGAGTTTGTTTGCCACATAAGGGGTGTCTGCGGCTTATTTAGTCTATCTATTTGGCCCTATAATCTTATATTGTGTCTGCATGAGGGATGATTTGATATCCTATAATGGATAGGGGAAAAATTTCCCCGCGCTATATATATATATATATATATGAGTTCCTCTTAACTTTATAAACGCGTTTAAAGTCGTAATGATCCTATTAAACCCAATGTGAATAATATCTACACAATTAGGAGCACATCGTTACACGGATTATATGCTCTTTAGTGGGCTTAAGTTGTTGCCAAAAGAACAACCTTCAAATAGGCTTGAAATAATCTATAACCCCTGGGATTGGACTAAGGGCCCTAGCCCAATATTTTACAAGTCAAATAGGAGACTTTCTTCTTTCTATGCATTAATGTGAAGTTTGGTCAAACAAAAATTTATTAAATTTGTTTTTCTTGTTAGTTTCAATTTTTCTTAAAAAAAAAAAAAAAGAAAGAAATAATCTTAGAAAATGAATTATAATTCAATAAAAAAATTTCAAAATTTTTATATTATTAACAAATTATTCCAAAGTTATTTTCCTCAATAAAACCAAAAAAACGAGTATTAAAATATTAGTACTAAATACAGCTAGTACTAAATACAATTAATTGTCCCATGATGTATGAAATATTCAAAACTTATACGAACATCGTATTAAACAAGTTGGTCTATTCTACAAAATCACTTAAATATCACATTAAATAAGTTGTGTTTTCTATGAAACCTCTTAATAATAATATGAATGTCATGCTAAACAAATCATGTTTGGTTGAAAACTTTCACCTTGCTTCATCATATAAGTCATGTTTTCTACAAATGCCTCAAAATTGACGTAAACGACATCTTAAACAAGTTATATTTAGGTGGAAGACTTTCGAGAAATTAAGCAAATTATGTTTTTTTTTTATTAAATACTAAATTAAATAATTTTTTTTTTATTATTAAACAACCCAAAAATTGAAATTAAAATGATATCTTACTAAAATTGTGTTTTCTATGAAGTGACTTAAAAAATAAAATATCATGGAATATAATAAAAGAGATTGCTAAATTTGGATTAACAACAAGGTCTTTATTGATCATTTGAAAACTTTTACGTTTTTATTATTTAAATATTTATTCTTTCCTTGTTAAATAAAAAAAATTAAGGCCAATTTTGGTTTTTTATTTTTATTTACTTATTTATTTATTTTTAGTGGAAGTGTCTAGAAAAGATAAGCAAAATAAAGAAGAAATAATTTTTACAGGCATTTCAGATATTGGAAAGTCCACTAGTGTTAAAGGCCCAATGGGTGAGGCTCCCAATATAAAACCCCATGCTCTTTCTTAATTCTTACGAACCCCTGATTCTCAACCGGAAGAATAAACCCTCGAAATTGAAATTTTTGTGCAGAGTAGAAAGAAGAAGATGGAAGGTGCAGGCATCTTGTTGGCAGCCACTCCCCAATGTCTTCTGGTCATCGACGTGACCAAATTGAAAATCAATCACTATCAGTCTTCCAAATTTGAGATACCGCCACTACCTGCATTCGAAAAGTTAAATTTGGTGGGGGAGGGGTTTCCCTTTGGAATGTGCTTTTTCGTAAGAGAATCCAAACTCTTCATGGTTGGCGTTGAAAAACCAATCGCAGAAGCACTACCAGAAAAGCTTCGTCTTAGGTTCACGGTGGACCTTGATGAGTCGTTTGGAGAGAGAGGGTTTTCCCGTGACATATACGTTACTGATCTCACCGAACCGGACTCTATCACCAACTTCCGTAAGCATCCTGTCACCATGCTGGCAGCAAAACCAAGTCCCATTGTTGCAGAGATTGAAGGTAAGATTTACGTGCTGTCAGGTGCTCCTTGGCACATGGACTGTCTACTTCCCACACCCACGTTTGAGGTTTATGACCCATTGGCTGGAAAATGGGAGGCCCTGCCTGAGCCTCCCTTCTATGCGGCACATTCTTCTTCTGATTGTTACGATTATCATGTATATGACTACTCTGAAGTGGGAACCACCATTTATGTGGTGGCTGCCGACTATGGTGGCGAGAATTATTTTTCTTACTGTGTCAATGACAAAGAATGGAAGTCTCTAGGGAAATCACCCTCTGATGTGGGCATCCCAGACTCCCAGTCCCCTTGTTGCCTTTGTTTAGTGGCAAGTTTGTTCCTGCATACAACGACATCTTCATCTACTTTTATTGGGATAGCTTGTTTGCAGCCTGGATCCCTTCTGTTGGGAGTCCTATTTGTTATCAGGCTTTGAAGGAGGTGTCTGAGGATTATTTCCTCCGTGATATGGTATCAGAGAGTGGAGTAGTTCTTGACTTGGGTGAGCATGAGATGTGCATCATGAATCCTGGTCTGCTACTAGAAGCAGATCCATCATTAGAAGAGCTACAATCAGAAGATCTACTATCAGATGACCCTATTCCTGGCCGCACTACTCTATAATTGGCCACTTTCCGGTCAAGAAACTACATTCCTCAGCCCAAGCCCCTAAGAGAGCCGAAACTAATACCTATTAGGAAGTGTCCCAAATTCCTAATTAGTATAGATTCCTTTTTGTAAAGAATATTATATAGAATATTTCTAGGTTGATATATTATTGTAATATTAAACTTCCTTATAGAATAAGGAAGGTTGTTGGAAATATCTCTATAAATATTCTAGGTCATGAGAGGAAAAAGTCATGAGATGGAGATGGGCCTGTAGAGACTATACAAGGTGGATAGAGATGTAAGGAAGAACGGGAGGTACCCAGTGAAGCGAGATGGCTCGTAGTAAGGTATGGATACAAGGAGTGGGGAAACATGGGATGTTTCGAGAACCCAATAGTTGTATCTGGTTTTGTCCTCTGTAATATTCTCTATTGTATAGTGGAATCATTATCTCTCATCCGTGGACGTAGGCATAGTTGACCGAACCACGTTAAAACCTCGTGTACCGTATGTGTGATTGTTTTATCTTTGTGTTCTTGAACTAACATTGTTGGCATCAAAGCTTTCGTTGGCACAACAACTGGTATCAGAGCTTGGATTAAAGATTTCTGGAAGAGCAAAAGATCACAAAGCACACAAGATGAAAACAAAAGGAATTTTCACTGAAGGTGGAGTCGACTGCTCTCTTGTGGTGATATGATACAAAAAGGTTTGTGTCATGGAGAGATTGAAGATTAACATCATGGAATTTGGTCCAAGGTGGAGATTGTCAGGAAGTGTCCCAAATTCCTAACAATACCCATGGTCCGTTAAAATTGGAACAACACAAAGCTCGTGATCCCAAGCTAGCCAAGACTGCGGATTAATGACGTTTCCCAAACTTCTCAGCATGATAATGGTAATTGTCATTATAGACATCTAGGCTATCATATGAATTACTCTGGTTATTTAACCAAAGAATTTTATGTTGTAGATGTTCAAGATGGCGCTGTTTCAGTACCATCACCCTTCTTGTGTATTACTTGTCTGAGTAAAAGTTTCTATGACCTTGATGCATGGGCCCTGACACATCTCACATTCGCAGTGCCTTCTTCCATCGATGGTCTGCCTTCTCTCTTTCTCTCTTGATGCTTTTCAACAAACCATGCCTCTCATACATCACTATTTATCCTAAGTATATTATGTGTATATTTGTTCATCTTGTGATATTCACTCTTTCTCTACTGTGTATGTGTATACCCAGTGCACATATTCGTACGTACTCCACCTCACATACATTCCTTTGTATCATTCCTATGTGTATATTTGTTCATCTTGTGATATTCACTCTTTCTCTATTTTGTATGTGTATACCCAGTGCATATATTCCTACGTTCTCCACTTCACATCATTCCTATGCACATGCATGTATGTATTTGTTCATCTAGTGATATTCAATCTAAAATAGCTACCATCCAGAAAGTTATGAAGTACCTTGGTGGGGATATTTCTTACTTATTTGATAAAACTAATGTTTGTGTGTTTTTACATAGACGCCTATAGGGTTACTTATGGCTGCCATATCTTTTTCTGTCGTACCAAATCTACAATTGCACTCTTTTTTTTTTCTCGACTAATCCCACGGGGCCCTGAAGTTAACAACCAGGTAAACCTGCAGTGGCCCTGAGGGGACTCGAACTGATGACCATTGGGGAGCAAACCCAAGGCCGAACCAACTGAACTACCCCTTAGGGTTACAATTGCACTCTTATTTGAGCATGACATGTCTTATTTTCACTTTTGTCATGTATGTTTTTGTGAATTGGTTTAGGGTGTATGTAGAGAATCGCACTTTGTCTATAATTAATTATATATATATATATATATTGAAGGTAAAGATGAGGAGTACTTGGAGCTGCCATAAAGAAGAAGCACTTTTGAAGGTCTAAAGAAAAAGCTCTTTTAGTCACTCATGGTCATGGAAAATAGTAGATTCACTATTGTTTATGCCCTTTGCTAGTGGGAATTACACTACCAGAACTATATAACAAATTTTCAGTCACATGCTCTACTTGGCTGCTGCCTTATCACTCCCTCATATAGACGGGGAAATATTGCTGGTCCTGACTGTATGCTGTGTCTGCGCAAGCTATAAGTACACTTTGTTGTGGTTAGATTTCACTGCATTAATTTTTCTATACCACAAGTATTGTATATAGCTACTACTTATGGCCACCACAATAGCCTCCTCTCCTTATGGTGCAATACCACAAATAAACATATGGATTTCCTGTTTCCATTTGTGATTCTGAACTATGATATCATTAATATTGGAAGGAAATGATAACCATGAACCCTTGCACATATTCTACATTGTGCTATGCACCATGGTTTTTATAATCCAAACTCTAAAGATGTCACTACATTGCTCACTGCACTGGACTAGAGATACATTCACCTATCAATCATATGTTAACTAATTTATAATAATCCAATTATTAACTAGATAGAATGACTTAATTTGAGTTGCTTTCAAAGATGCAATACCAACATCAATTACTTATTATTAATAAGAATTTGAGTAACTTATTTTCATGAAAACTATGTTTGGCAGTGTTTTTTAAAATAGAGAACAAAAAACAATTTTTTTTAAATATTTTTAAAAAACTAGTGTTTGGTAAGATGTTTTCAAAAATCGTTTTTTTTTTTAAAAAAAAAAAAAAAACCCCTTGTTTGGATGAAAGAATTGGTATTGTTTTTAAAGACAATGTATTACTTTTATTTTATAAAAATTTTATAAAATTAATTTATAATAATATGAAATCAACTTCAAGTTAAGTCTTATTAAAAAAATAAAAATTAGATGTACAATTATATGAGTTAAAGATAAATAATTTTTTTTAAATTATGAAACAATTTTTTTATTATAGTGGAACAAAAATTTATATGAGATAGAAATAATTTTAATATTCTTTTTTAATATAACTCAAATAAGTACTTTAATTTTTTTTTTTTTAACTTTTTGTTTGATCATGATTTCTTATGTTTTTTTAGAAACTTTTTTTTAAGTTAAAGAATAAGAAAAGGTTTTTAAATGCTTTATAAAATTAAGGATATTTGGTAAGTTATTTTTATAAAAGAATTTTAAAAATAAAAAACAAAAAGAGGACAAATTGTTTTTATTTAAAAAAAATGTTTTGATTTTGTAAAAACATTTTAAATTCAAATTATATAATATTAATTAATTAAATTTAATTGAAGTCTTATTGAAAATGAAAATAATTTTGTAATTACAAACAAATTTAAAAATATATAGTTTTTAGTAAAACATAAATAGTAATATTATAATAAAATCATAAAATATATTTTTAGTAGAAAATATACTATTTTATTATATGTTAGAAAAATGATATTTTATTATATTTATAAATTTATGGTATTAATGAGTTTATTACTTTAGTTTTAAATTAAATTAGACCTTTTGACAAATTAAGTCTTGTTTAATTTAGAGTTAATTTGTCAAACGAAAAAAATTGAAAAATAATAATTCTATGTAGAAGAGAAATAATAGAGTGTATGTGTTTTTCTATTATTTTTAAAAATTGGTGAAAATAACTTCTATTTATTCTCTAAAAGTTGTTTTCTATTTCACTTTATTTTTAAAAGTTTGAAACAAAGAACAATAATCAAAAAGTATTATGAGTTTTTAAAAACTGTTTTCTATTTTTAAAAACCGAAAACAACTTTACCAAACAGTCTAAAAACCCATTTTTGTCAGAGTTTTGATTTCTCTCTTCTATATATAGTATTGTCATTCACCTTTATTTTCATTCACCTTTATTTTCACACCTATTCTCATCCATATTCTTGCATGTAAAACATATCCTAAGGATGTCCCTCAATTAATCTTGATTGAGATACTTGAAGAGATTCTCTCAACATCATGAGACATCTATTTCTAGAAGGGCTTGTTAAGGAGCTCCATATGGAATGGTAGGATCTAGCTTGGATTGCTAACCAAGATTCAAGGGGATGAAAACCACCATGCCTTTTGATTCAAGCACAACGTTGTCTTCCAAATCAAAATAAGAATCGTTTTCCCAAAAGACTATATTAATGCTTGTTGGATACTTTGACTGTTAAATTAATATCCTTGATTTAAAGTTTTCTATCTTGAATTATTAAGAAGAAAACCATTTGTGATAGTTAATTGAACTTGTTACTTCACGGAAATAAAGATCTAAATTAGCAACAAACTCACTCTCAAAGAGTCCTTTTTAATTTTTCTATTTTTTTTTTTACTCAAATCTCATTCTTAAACTTTTTGGAGATTCACGTCTAAATGTTTGCTATGATTGAAGTACTAAAAGTTTTAATACTATCTAAACTTAATTAATATAGTCATTTGGTGAATTCATGTACCCTTCATCTCTTCACTTATGATCTATTAAATTCTCTTTGAAACTAATCAGTTTTGACTCCTTATTGGAAGATATTTTTAATGATTATAGTTGTCCATGAAAAATTAAGTTAATTAACCAATTGAAATTCTATGGGAAATCATCTGACTTTGTTGATGAGAATTAGCACAAATGTGTTATTTTTTTCTTGATATTAGTCACTTGCCAAGATTTATTTGCTACAAATGCACAAATAAGATAGTATTTTACTACACTTGTTTGGAAAAAAAAACTCTTATACAAATAGTAAAATCTATAATAAAAAGATGATTTTTTTTTTTTCAAAAGCTGTTTAAAAAGATATTAACAAATTTTTATTGTCTTAAATTTTAAAAATTTTGATAACAATTGTTAGCCTAAGGATTTCCCTAATCATGTTTTGATAATAACAAATCATAGTTATTGTATTAACAAGTTTAAAATCAGGATAAGCTTCAAGGTTCAATCGAAAAATTCAAACAAGGAATCAAGTCAAACATCAAGGGAACCAAGAAGCGCAAGATCAAGAGAACATGAAGACGATTAAAAAATGAGAACTTAATGTAAGATGTTCACTTGGATGCACTTAGGAATTTCAATTCATGCATCATTCTTACACTCATTTTGAGCCTTAAAAGAGATTTTTTTTTTTTAAACTCAAGTTCTTAATCAAAATCCTTAGGCAAAGTCCTTTCAATTTGGTTTATAAAAAATGCTTAAAGATGTTGCCTAAGTGTTAGAAAAAATTAAATTTGAAAAAGATAAGTCTTGAGATTGTCCAACCAGTTGAGGAAAAACTTAACTGGCTCAACCAGTTAGGGAAACAGTAGATAGGTTACCCTTTTTGGATCAAGGATCGACCAAAGGGTACACAAAATTTTCTCTCTCTTCTAGAAAGGTTGCTCATCCGGTTAAGAGAAATCCTTTCTCAGTCGAGGGTACCCCTTCCCAATCGAGGTCTAGTCAAACCCCCAACTGTCACCTACCAAACATTTAATATCCAACAGATAGTTAACTAGTTGATCGAAGCTCAACCAGGAAAGGCCTCTAGGAGTACTTTTTGGTGCCCGAGGTTGGAAATCTATGAACAAAGAGCTTCTTTTCTTTTATTGCATAGAGAATACCTACTTTAAACTCCTTACCAACCTATTCCTCACATTCATAGCTCTCATTCTCTCTTTCAGTGCATTAAACTCTCATTTCCAAATCATCCTACTGCACCTTTGTTGTTCATCCTAGCTTTATTGTACTTGTTCTTTAATTGTGCTAGATTGAGTTCTCTTTTATTCACATTTATTGAAGTAAGGAATTGAGTGTTGGTGCTTCAAGTTGAAGATATACTAAAAAAGAAGTTGTAGTGCTCATTGGAACTAGAAATCCAATTATAAAGACTTGGAAGCTTGGTTGAAGCTTCAAATTAGTGGAACCCTCACTCAAGGAGAGATTGAGGAGGGTGGTCGTAGGTAGAATTGGCCGAACCACTATAAAATCAACGTTGCAATCTCTCTATCCTTTATCTCTTTATTTTTATTATTATTTCATTATTGCTTGAAAATAGTTTTTCAATAAAAAGTTTTAAATCCCAATTCACCCCTTCTCCCCTCTTAGGTGTTTTTATTAAATTAATTAGCCTTATTTCACAATTGGTATCAGAGCTAGGCATTTTTTTTAAGATTTAACAATCTAAGAGGAAATGGTTAATTCATCAAGTTCACCTCATTTGGAAGGTTTTGCAGCCAATAGACGTCTAGTCTTTATGGAACCAATTATCCCTATTGGAAAAAAAATGACTTGATTTTTACAATATATTTGGGATGTCATTGAAAAGGGGTCCCTGTGCTCCTACAAAACTAGTGAATAGAGAGTTGGTTCCAAAAACCAAACAAGAATAGGATGAGCATGATAGAATGAAAATTCAATCAAATTCTAAAGCAATTTATTTCTTACATTTTGCTATTGATAGAAATGAATACAATTGTGTATGTCAACATAAATCGACTAAAGAGATTTAGAGATTGCTTAAGGTAATTCATGAAGGAACAAATCAAGTAAAAGAGTAAAAAAAGAAAAGAAAGTACATGTTCATAGTTATAAATTATTTGTTATGAAAGAAAATAAAACTATTGTTGAGATGTTTACTAGGTTTACCGATATTGTGAATGGTCTTGAAGCATTAGGAAAGACTCACAAAGAATTGGAGAAGGTGATGAAAATATTGATATCACTTCTAATGAAATAGTAAGCTAAGGCCATGACAATTCAAGAAGCAAAGGACTTGACCAAGTTGCCTTTGGAAGAATTGATTAGATCTAATGACTCATGAGATTACCATGAAGAGCCATCAAAATGTGAAAGGCAAAAAAAAAAAAAAACATAGCTCTCAAAGCCTCAACTTATGAGGAAGAAGTGGAAGAAAATGAAAGTGAAGAAGATGGAGACCTTGCCCTTATCACTAGGAAGTTTAGAAAGTTCATGAAGGGTGAAAAAATCAAAGGAAGAAGATTCACTTCTAGAAAAGACTCCCAAAAGAAATAAGCTTCATCAAATAGTGACAAGGAGAAAAATGAGGACAAGATGGACTTAGTGTGCTACAAGTGCAAGAAACCAGAGCACATTAAGTATGTCATTTATATAAGAGTGAAACAAAGAAATGAAATAAGAAAGCAATGGTAGCCACTTGGAGTGATACTGAAGAAGACTTCTCCTAAGAAGAGAAAGAAAAGGAAGTGGCAAATATGTGTTTCATGGCTATTGGTGAGGAAAATTCAAACATTAGCTATGACGATTTACATGATGCATTTGAAAATATGAGGATATTGAAAAGCTTAGTTTGGAAAATGTTTCCCTTAAAAAGAAAATTCAAGAACTTGAATAAGTGCAAGAAAAATGTTCAAATATTGAAAATGCTAAAACTTTTCTTGAAAAGAAGAATGAGGTTTTGAAAAAGAAGAATGAATGGTTGACCTCCTCTCTTTTTATCTTTTCTTATAGAAAAAAAATATTTTGAAATGATACTAGCAAGCCAAAAATACATCTTTGATAAGAAGGGCCTAGGGTTCAAATATACAAAGGACAAAAAATATTTCAAAAATTATTTTGTAAAAGAATCTACAAATGCAAAGTCTTCAGCCACTTGCAACTTTTATGGAAGAAGTGGACACATTAGTAGTACTTGTCCACTTAGAAATGGTTCTCAAAATATTTCACATTCAAAAACCAAGAAGATTTGGGTTGAAAAGTTTAAAGTTACTAACCCTTAAGAACCCAAAAAGATATAAGTACCTAAATCTACTTGAGTTGTACTTGTAAGGCTTAAAGAAGAACAAGTGGTTTTTAGATAGTGGGTTCTCAAGACACAAGACGAGAGATGAATCTAAGTTTGCATTCACAAGGAAGAGTGGAGGATATGTGACTTTTGGAGATAATGCCAAATGGAGGATCATTGGGCATGGAAATATTAGTAATAGCTAACATATCCTCTCTTATGGAAAATGTGTTACTAGTTGATGGTTTAAAACACAATCTCTTGAGAATTAGTCAACTATGTGACAAATGTTTTAAATTGATTTTTGAAACATTTCATTGCATTATCAAAGATATTTAAAATAATAAAATCATTTTTATAGGTCATAGAAGTGATAATGTTTACACTATCAATATTTCAAAATATAATGGTCATGATAAATGTTTTTCAAGCATGTATGATCAAAGTTGATTATGGCATAAGAGGTTGGGACATGCTAACATGAACTTCATTTCATAACTCAAAAAAAATAAACTTGTTAGATGTCTTCCCAAAATAAATTTTCAAAAAGATAAAGTTTGTAAAGCATGACAATTGGGAAAGCAAATAAAAAACTCTTTTAGAAACAAAAAATTTAATTTCCACAACTAGAACACTTGAATTATTACATATTGATTTATTTGGTCCCTTTAGGACACCAAGTCTTGGGGAAAAATCTTATGTTTATGTTATTATGGACGACTTCTCCAAATACACATGGGTCTTATTTTTAAGTGAAAAGAATGAAGCCTTTTAAGAAATTTTAAAGTTTTGCAAAAAGGTTGAAAATGAAAAGGCTTTACAATCACTTGTATAAAATCATGGGATAAAATTTGAACACATTGATTTTGAAACTTATTGCAATAAACATGGAATTAACCACAATTTTTTAGTTCCTAGAACTCCTCAACAAAATGTGGTAGTTGAAAAGAAAAATATAACTTTACAAAAAAATGGTAAGAACCATGTTAAATAAAAATAATTTATCAAAATATTTTTAAACTGAAGCGGTTAACACCTTTTGCTACGTTCTAAATAGAGTTTTATTAAGGCCTATTCTCAAGAAAACTCCCTATGAGCTTTAGAAAAACAATAAACCCAACATTTTCTATTTCAGAATCTTTGGATGCAAATGTTTTATTCTAAACACCAAAGATAACTTTGCAAAGTTTTATGCAAAATCAGATATTGGAATTTTTCTTGGATACTCAACTTCAAGCAAAGCTTTTAAAGTTTTCAATAAAAAAAACCATGGTAGTTGAGGAGTTCATCCATGTGATTTTTTTAATCTAACAATATTCTTCAAAGAAGAGAGTGTTGATGATAATTTAGGTTTGGAAGACTACATGGAAAGATTGCAATGGAAGACAACAAAAAGAATTGGAGGTTGATTTAAAGGCAGAAAGATCACCTTGACAGTTCTCTCTCATTAACAAGTGCAAGATGAATCAAGTCAAGATCTTCCAAGGGAGTGGAAATTTTTCATCAACCGCTCTCAAAATCAAATCATAGGTAATCCATCTAGTGAGGTAAGAATTAGATCATAACTTAAAAATATTTGCTACAATGTAGCTTTCATCTCTCAAATTGAGCCTAACATAAATGATGTTTTTAATCGATGAAAATTGGATGATTACTATGCAAGAAGAACTAAATCAATTCGAAAGAAATGACGTATGAGAACTTATACTTAAACCTTCAAATCAATTTATTATTAGAACTAAATGGGTCTTTAGAAATAAAATAAATGAAAATGACATAATTGTAAAATACAAAGCTAGGTTAGTAGCCCGAGGATTTAACCAAGAAAAAGACATAGACTATAAGGAAACCTTTGCTCTCGTGGGTAGGTTAGAAGCTATTAGGATGCTACTTGCTTCTGCATGTTTCAAAGACTTTATTTTATATCAAATGGATGTGAAAATTGCATTCTTAAATGGTTTTATAATGGAAGAAGTCTATGTTGAACAACCACTCAGTTTTACAAGTTTTGACTTCCCTAACTATGTTTATAAACTTAAAAAGATACTTTATGGTTTGAAAAAGGCGCTTAGAGCATGGTATGAAAGGCTAAGCAAATTTTTCTTAGAAAATGGTTTTAAGATGGGTAAAATTGATACAACTCTTTTTATCAAAAACCAAAGAAAATGATATGTTTGTAGTTCAATAATATTATATTTGTTGCTACTAATGTTTCTCTATGTGAAGAATTTGCTAAGTGTATGCATAGCGAGTTTGAGATGAGTATGATGGGAAAACTCAACTTCTTCCTTGGACTTCATATCAAACAACTAAAGAAAGACACATTCATCAACCAAACCAAGTACATTAAAGACCTTCTTAAGAAGTTCAAAATTAGGAAACAAAATCAATGGGGGTAATTTGTTGAAATTAGTAGAGAAATAGGGGTAATTTCAATTTGACTCGATCTTTGCAAGTGATGATATGTTATACCTGATCTATGTGTGTTTTAAATTTCTCTTCACACCATCTTGTTGCATCTTATTTAGACATATATAAGAAAAAGGTCAATTCTTGACCAAAAATCAAAATTCCCATAGTAAAAAAAATAAAATAAAAAAAATATTCAAAAATGGGCTAAATAAGAAACAAACAAGCAAAATTTAAAGGGCATTGATCAGTATTGACCCAAGCAATTGACCAAATGGGGAACCCATCAACAAGTTTGTCGATGGCTGGGAATATTAAAAGCCTCCCACACTTCTTTTCTTGCCCTATTTGCTTTAAAACTTTAAGGGGTTTTGCCAATTCACTATCGAAAAAAAAAAGGTTTTGCAAGTTTATGGCCTAAAAAAACTAATTTAATGTAAGATTCAAGGCTCTCTTGGCTAGGGTTTTTGGTTTTTTTACCCTTTTCTCTCTACCCATGGTTGTTCCCAATTGTGACTGGGCATCTTCTATGGCTCCACGAAGAGAACCTTCTACTTTTAGGGCACAAGGAAAACATCTAGCTAAGGTAGTCGAGTCGAAGGCTTGTCTGAAGGCAAGATTTTACTCCTCAAATTTCAATATGGACAATGAGTACAAAAGGTATAAAAACCTCTTCTCACAAAGGAAAGTAGTTTTAGGCCAAGACATCAACTCCATCTAGTTGAGTTATTTTAGTTTTTAGGAGATATTTGCATGAATGGGATGGTTGTTTACAGATACAATTACTAAGTCGGTATTTTTGACATTAGTTCATGTATTCTACTCCAAGATGAGATATAGATATGGAGGACCTATGACTTCTAGTGTGCGAGGAGTTAAGATTCAGCTTGACCCAAACAGTATTAATTATATTTTCAATAGCTCGACTATTGGTATTAAGATATATGAGGCCAAGGCATAGCCCACAATCACGGGCTTTGATGCAGGAGAGGTGATTTAGCACATTTGTGTACTTCCTAATGCCACCCGGGTTGGCAAGCCTTCCACACATGGCCTTACTGTGATTAGTAGAGTGATCCATCACATGCTATGTTATAGTTTTTTGCCTAGAGGTGGTCATCAAGACAAGGTCTCATATTTTGAGGCTTTCCTCATTAATTTGACTTTGACTAGATGCAGGATCCACCTAGGCTACATCATGATGCATCACATGAGGGCATGTTGTGAGAGTGCAACTCGGGTGTTGTCCTATGGACACTTTCTCATGAAAGTGTTCAAAGAGGCAGACATTGACCTTTCTAGAGGGAGAGATATGTGGAGGTTACATGCATATATGACATGTATAATGACTTTTCAATAGGACAAACGAAGTTTGAGAGAGTAAAGGATGGTTCTTAGGTGAGGAAGACTATTCCAACTAAACCCAAAGAAGTGGTTCATCCACCCCTAGTGCACAAGAAGGGAATGGGATTAGAACTATGGAGAGAAATGGACCCACAGGATGGCTAGGGAGATGGACCTAAGCTCAATATCCTTCCACTCTAAATTGAGCATCCTACACAAACCACATAGGTTGAGACAAAGTACTTTATTCGGGATGCCTTCACCAAGCCAATGGGGGACAAAGTAGTCTAAAAAGGGTGTCTTTTCTGAGCCTATGTGCACTAAGCCTGTATTTATTGAGTATTTCTACATTGAGCCTTTTTAAATTAATCCTTCCTACACCAAGCCTACTTATATAAAGACACCACACCCTTAGGCTCTTCAAGCCCTTTTTGTTGATCATGCTTCCTAGACAGATATATTTGCTCATATTATCTCATTGGGGACTCATATGGAAAAGTTAGCTCTTGTGAGTGATAAAGTTTTCTACTTGATTGAAGAGTGTATAGATCAATACTAGACCAATTTCACCTCTTAGATTGAGTAGTTGGGGACTCGTATGAGTCATTTTTCGATTCAAATAGATTAGTATCACAAGGAGATGAGAGCTTAGTTTGATGGTGCGTGTCTCTACATGGATTAATCGTCTTAAGGCCTTTTTTGTCACCCAACATGTTGATATGATGGCCTATCTAAGATCAATCTTTCCCCCACCTTCTCCACAGCCTTGAGACCACTCAGAGTATTCCTCTAGTTTATTTTTGATATTGTCAAATGAGAAGACATTTTAGACACACATCTATGAGAGACTTTGCATATTTTCTTTGGACAGACACTTAGATAGTTTTGGGAGGATATTTCATATACTTAGATATCTTTTTAGACATATATACTCTTGGACATGTTATTATCCTCTCTACATACTTCATGGATGCTTAGTTTCAAATATATTTTGGATATAGATTACTATATGATGATTTGATGATTGTTGTGATTTTCACTCTCTTGGCTTTATGACATAATCATTACATGATGATTGTCTTGATTATCATTCTCTTGATTTTATGGCATGATTATGCTTTCATCATTATACACTTACACTATGTTATATGTCATTTAAGCTAAAGTATCTTGATATATATATATATATATATGCATAGCTTGATGGGGAGAGTTTGTTTCCTCTTAGATAATCAAGGTTTATCATCATAAAAAATGGGGAGATTGTACTCAAGGGTTCCCCTAATCATGTTTTGATGATAACAAATCATGGTTAATGTACTAATGAGTATAAAATCAAGATAAGCTTCAGGATTCAATTGAAAATTTCAAACAAGGAATCAAGTTAATCATCAAGGGAACCAATAAGTGTAAGATCAAGGGAACATGAAGACTATTCAAAAATAGGAACTAATATAAAATGTTCACTTGGGTGCACTTAGAAGTTTCAATTCATGCATCATTCTTATACTCGTTTTGAAACTTAAAAGTCATATTTTTTTAAACTTGAGTTCTTAACCAAAATCATTAATCAAAATCCTTTCAATTTAATTTATAAAAAAGTGCTTAAAGATGTTGTCTAAGTGTTAGAAAGAATTGAAATAAGTCTTGAGCCAAAATTTTCCAACCGATCGAGGAAGGACATAACTAGCTCAACCTATTAAGGAAACAGTTAACCAATTACCCTTTCCTAGTTGAGGACCAGTCAATGGGTGAATAAAATCTTCCCTCTTTTCTAGAATGGTTCCTCATCCGATCAAGGAAAATCCTTTCTCAATCAAGGGAAATCCTTTCTTGATCAAAGGACACCCTTTCTTGGTTAAACCCTTAACAGTTACTTGTCAAACATTTAATACCCAACGGCTAAACAACCAGTTGATTGGAACTCAATTGAGAAAGGCCTGTTAGAGCACTCTTTGGTGCATGAGGTTGGAAACCTATAAGTAGAGAGCTTTTCTTCATTTATTGCATAGAAAACACCTATACTTTAAACTCCTTTCCATCCTGCTTCTCACATTCAAAGCTCTCATTCTCTCTTTGGGTGCATTAATCTCTCTTTTGGTGCATTAAACTCTCATTTGAAAATCATCCTAGTGTACCTTTGTTGTTCATCCTAGTTTTCTTGTAGTTGTTCATAATTGTGCTAGATTGAGTGCTCTTCTATTCACATTTATTGAAGTAAAGAATTGAGTGTTAGTGCTTCAAGTTGAGGACATACTTGAAGAGAAGTTGTAGTGTCCATTGGAGAAATCCAATTTTAAAGACTTGGAAGCTTGGTTGAAGCTATAAATTAGTGGAACTCTCACTTGGGAGGAGTTCTAGGAGAGTAGACATGGGCGGAATTCGTCAAACCAATATAAAATTAGCTATCATATCTTTATTTTTATTAGTGTTTCATTGTTGTTTGAAAATAGTTTTTCAAAAAGTTTTTAAAACCCAATTCGTTTTCTCTTTTATGTGTTTTTATTAAATTAATTAGTCTTGTTTCACAATAGCTTTTAAGAAAAATAAGGTAATTTTTACATTTTTATAAGAGTTTTTATATTTTCTACAGGATTTTTCTATCATTTTTTAAAATTTTTAAAATGTATCCAAATACCATTCAATTAACTATTGGATATGACAATTAATCATCATTTTAATGAAATGTAGGATTTTCTTCTTGAGAATGGACTAGGCATATATATATATATATAGTCTCATGTAAGAGAATGAAAATTTTTAAAAGGCAACAAACATACACTAAGCACTATTATGTTTTCTACAGTTGGAAAATAATGAAAGAAAATAATTATTAAATTTTTCCTCAAACTTTCTATCATGCAAAGAAAACTTCAAACTTAATTAAAAATATATAAACAAAGAATGAGATAGATCATTCATCTATTATTACAATTTAATAATAAAGCTTATAGAAATTTTGTAACACAAACCATGATATTATTTATAAAGTAGAATTGCAAGATGGGTAGTTATCTAAAAAAAGGTAGACAAACAAGGACTTGAATCCAAGGAAGGGCAGATATGGTAGACTCTTGAGATACCATCAGAAAATAAAACACTTTATCATAAGTTGTCAAACTGAAGATTTTGTACAAAAATTTAGCTACATTAATTTGATTAATATAAAAATATATATAGCAACATTACTATAAAAGAAATTTTCTTATGATTCAATGAAAATAGCACGAAGAATACACGATGAAAATATTTTCCATTCATCATACTTGATTTGTATATATGAATATCAAACTGAAATATATAAAGCCTAGATAGATAAACAATATATGAAATAATACTAAAAAAACAATTGAACATTGAATTATTCTCACAACATGAACAATTCTAATTCCCAAACAATATTTGAAGTAAGACTAAAAATATTTTCCATTATCTAGAATGTGTCTAGATAATACAAAGCAAACTTATTTGAATCCATGACCACCCATTATCAACAAAAGGTGAATTTCCATTGTTTGACACTAATATTTTTGTTCTACTTCGGTCATAGAGAATGGATTAGTTGGAGGAGTTTGATTCACCACTGAGAATGGCAAAGATGAAGATGATGCCCTAGTCCATAACTCATTAGCTCGATGCTGCACATGCTTATGGAGCATTTGGATCTTTATTGCCATTTGCTCAAGCTCATGCATGCTAAGCTCACTAATAGGTTCTTCCCACCAACCCTTGCTTCGGTTTGGTACTTTTTTTCTAAGAATCTTCTCTCGCTCCTTTGCAACTTCCATTTTGCTCAATAGTTCGCTATATTTTTGGTGAAGCTCATTAAGTCTAAATCGTCGATGAGCCTCAACAAGATTGAGGGTATTGTCATTTGGTGGTGGGTTTTCATATAAAACCTTGTTTGTAATTTTCTCAATACTTGGTTGACCAAATGAGAATGCCTTACCAGCTGGGGAAAAAACCAAAACCCCAACTTCTGCACCACATAGGGTAGAAAGCTCACTTGCCTTTTTGTAAATTCCAGATCTACGTTTTGAAAAGGTAATTAGGCGATCCTCTTCATTGGGTATCCTCTTCATCTCAATCTTTTGGCGACCTTTAGTTTGCTTTTTCTCCATGATAAAAAGTTTGTTAGAAGACACAAATCAAAGAAATGAGATATTGTTTTTCTCATCTTGATGTTATGTGATAAATATAGAGAATGGACTTAGGAGAATAGCATACTCAACACCATGAAATTATGTCAACTTTCCACGTATAGAATTTATATTTTACTCTTTTTTAACATTCTAAATCTTGGGAACATTTTAAATGTCAATTATATATTTTTATATTTTCCTTATATTAAAATTAAGACCATATATTGATTGGCTACAATGTTACCAACTTTATCTTTTCTAGAACTTCAAACAATAGCATATATGTGATATTAGATAACAATAATCTTTATTGTTTCCTAGTTAATAAATAAAAATTTTCTTGAGGTGTTTCCATGAATGATTAATTCATTAATTATGCATTTTAAAATGAAAGGAATATGAGATTAAGAAAGAAGCCAAGGAAAGAGATGGGTAGAAAATTTTTTAAGAGATTCCAAAGCCTTCTTCCTGAAAAAAAATATATATATATAGAAAATTAATGACATATTTACAAGCATAGAAAAAACTATGACCTTTCTAAAGAGACATATATATACATGCCACCTTGGATCTAAATAAGCTAAAAAAAAAAAAAAAAAAAACAATAGTCAACAATCATCATGTTCATTAATGAATTTTATTAGTTCATTCCATAACAAAAAAAAAAAATGTTAGAAAAGAAAAAAAAAATAGAAAGAAATCTCAAATTCTCTTTATGAGAAAAATATAAAATATAAAATATTAAATATTAAAAAAATTTACATAAATATTTTCAAATTCTATGTTCTTTTTCTATAAGGAGAAATAAAATTTATAGAGTTCAAATATATTTGTTTTTATTTTTCCCTTTTTCATCCCTCTTTTTTTTTTTTTTTTTCTTCAAACTTTCTATGCTCCAAATGAAGCATAATTTTTTTTTTAAAAAACATTGAATCGGAATAACTTCTTCACCATAAATCTAAATTGACCTAAATCTATAGTAAGATGATGTCTTAATGATAGATTAAACTTTTTCATGGGATTCAAAGTTTTGCTCCT
Source organism: Vitis riparia (assembly GCF_004353265.1). Lineage (NCBI taxonomy): Eukaryota > Viridiplantae > Streptophyta > Magnoliopsida > Vitales > Vitaceae > Vitis > Vitis riparia. The sequence goes on along the minus strand of NC_048449.1, from coordinate 19,230,767 downwards.
TCAAAATATTAATTGACAAAAAACAAGCTTTGGGTGAAATATATATATATATTCCCAAATATCATCAATTGGTCTTTCACAGCCTCAAAATTTGTTTTTCAAGTTAGTATTGTATAGTATTTAGGTCATTGCAATCATTAAAGAGAAGGAAGCTCAATTTATCATATTGTTATTGTCAAGAAAGGTTTACTCTCCATTGAAGAATATCATAGGACGTATCAACAAATTTAATTGTGATAATTTAATTAGTCATTAAACAAGGAATAAAAGATTTGGACAAGATTTTCTGGATTAGGAATTAGCTAAAGGTCTTAGACCCAAGTGTAGCTTTTATTGTCATGTTGTAAAATAATCAAAATTACTATTATAATATGTAAAACTATGAATATTAAGATGAATATGATAATTTTTACCCCAAATCAAATTTAATCTCAATTCTTCAAAGTGATGACTTATGTACAACTATGCATATCAAAATGAAGATGCACCAATATTCTATGTCAATTTGGGTGCAACCAACCATATAAGGAATGACCTATGCAACATCATTTATATAAAACCTTACAAGGGACAAAATGTAATTTATATTTGAAATTGAGAATATCTACCAATTTCACTTATTTGTAATGCTCAACTATGAACTATGAAAGTTGATTTCACAATAAAACATATTCTTGTGCTTTCTAATTTGAAAAAGAATTTAGTATTAGTTCATCAACATACAAAATACACCCTTGTATTTGAATTTGGTTTTTTTTTTTTTTTTTAACTTTAAACTTTCATTTGGATTTTTTTAGTAAAATCTACTATTTTTTTGTTAGGTAAAATTCATTGGGTATTGTAAGGACCAACACAAATTAGGCCTAAACCATATTTTCTCAATTATATTTATTTATTAATAAACTAAACCTCCTTCACATATCTATATCCATTGATACTGAAATAAGAATTTAATGGATAATTTCTTAAATATCATAATTTAGTTGAAGCCAATTCAAAAGGAAAATTAAAATATTTCAAAGTGATAGGGAATAAGAACTTTTATTACATTTTGAGAAATATCTTAGCAAATGTCATATTGCTCACTAAATTTCTTGTCAATGATCCCCATGACAGAATGGAAATTTTGAGCATAAACATAAACATGTCATGAATATTGGATTAATTGCATTATTTCAAGCTAATGTCCTACCTAGTTTTTGGGTGGATGCCTTAACTGATAATTTTTCCTCGTATAAATCAGTTTCAACACTCAAAATCTATAGTAGTTTAAGCATCTTCAGCCATCATTACTTTCCATGCTAACAACTTTGATACTATAGTAATCAAATATGACAAGCATTAATGAAAAATGCAATTAACACTATTCAATAAGTAATCATAGGAACATAAGTATAAGGCAAGAAGACCATACTTGTGTATTCTAGAGTAAGTCACATAATGCACATCTTCATGCTTATGTACTTGAAACTAAACTAGGTAAAAAAATAAATAAATACATGAAAAATTGTGAATATATAATAACTTAGACATAGTGAATAGGACATATAAAGACATACTCCTATATACATTAGTTTCTATGTTGCAAATAGTTTATTTCTTGACTTATAAACAACACTCCTTATAACAAATTAACAAAATAAGAAAAAAAAATTGTTTTTGCACTTTCTTTACTTCATTACTTCATTAAATCCAAATACATGTCCACAAATTAAAATGTCAGCTTAAAATTACTTATATATATTTTAATTCATGTTACAACTTTATTATATCAATAAAAGTTCAAAATCCATATAAAGATGTCAAAAAGATAAATCAATGCTAAATTTACAAAAAAAAACTTGTAAATTGTAACTAGCATCGATTATTTGCACACTTTTCTCACATATCACCCAATTGTGATTCTTCATCATCAACTACCATTATCTTAAATTTTGGTTTATTAAGAGGAAAGAAACTAGTAAGCTATCTAGCAACACTCCCATCAATATCAAAACTTCATCTCAATATATTATTTTATTTTCCTTGAAAAGAGAAGAAGCTTGCAATGCAAAAGTACTAAGTATTCAACTGTTTTTTATGCCAACCTATTTCACATAATACTATGAATCCTTTAATAGATACTCTAATTTCTCTCACAAACAAGAAAGAAAATGTAGGTTGTATAAACAACTTAAAACCTGGAACTTGCAATGGTGGGGTTGAAGCACCATGATTAGCCTATCATGAAATAGGTTCATTATACATTTTTGCTTCAATAAGATGTAGTTTCTTAAGGTATTCAAATCTGTTGGAAAATGTTCCACATTTCATATAAACTTTTTGAAGATCATTTAGATTTTGAATTTGAAAAGTTAATAACTTATTTTTTTCTAAAGCTTGTAGAAGTTTAAAATTGGGATGTCTCATTTTTTGATGCCATATTCCAACAAGTACTATCTTAGAGTTAATGACTTTAAGAGCTTATAAGTGTTCTTCTTCTAAAGCATGCAAATATCCTCTTTTATGCCCTTTATTGGAGTTTTTGTTGTGCTGATCCTTGATGACAAAACCAAAAGAAAATTCAAAAACACGAGTTATCATTTATGAGTTGGCTTACTGAAAGCAAATATTTCTTTAAATTAAGAATAACTACAACATCATTTAATCTAAGATTACCATGTGGTGTTTGGAGAAGTATAGTTCTAGTGTGTGTGATTTGAAAACCATGAGTATCACTAACAAATATCTTTTCCTTACCTTCTTATGATTTTGCACAAATAAGTTTACTTGTGCTTCATGTATGATAAAACTCAGAATTTGCATAGAGGTTTTAATTTCCCCTACTTTTATTTAAATTTAATGTTTCTAAGGCTCGAGAAACATTGTCTTACTAATGCATAATAATATCAATTGTAACATGTAATGGTAGAATGATTTGCATGACTATAGATTTGACATATAACTTTTAGAGTAGTTTGGTTGTTACCATTTTGAGTTTTCATATTTGTATGGTTGAGTTTTTCCTTGACTTTCATCTTGGAACTAAGATTTTGAGTGAAGCTTTTGTGGTATGATCATCCAATACGACTTCTTTGTTGAAATCTTCCTCCTTTATATTTCTCCGACTTCTACCCCTTTATATAAAGAAGGCCTTTGCATGATCAACAAATTGCTTTTACTTTCTTTTTTTTTTTTTTTTTTATTTGAATCTACTCATGACTTTGAAGAAATATAATAAACTGATTAAATTTACTATAAAGGGGTTTAGAAAACAAGATTATTTAAAAATCTTGATATTTTAGGCTGAGACCCCTTGCAAGTTGAAAAACTTTATCTATACTAGGTTTAATAATAGCAACTAAATTTTCACAAAGAAATCTAAATTTTTAAATCTAATCATCAAGAGTTGATGAACCGTCTTGAATGCAAATAGTTAGTCTTTTAGTTGGACTTCTTTCTCTTTGTTATTGGGTTGCAATTATTCTCGTAAGTATTTCCCAAGTTATGCTACTATTTCCATCCTAATAATGAATATGAAAACTTCTTTTAACATGACACCAAGTAACCAAGAAGTGAGTAGGTCTTTTTTTTTTTTTTAAATTTACATTTCAGATTCAAGATCCATACTTTTCTCCCAAGGTTTCTTCTAGTTTCTCACACAACCAAATGATGTGCTACACCAAAGCTTTAGATCAAAGGTATGACTTGAGACTACCAAAGAAAGAAATTAAAAAGATTTGAGCATTGATGGAAAGATCGTATTATCAATTTCGGTTCTTCATAGTTGGCCATTTTAAGAATAATAGAAGATTCCTATGATACTCTGAAGAAAAAATTGAAACTTGAAAATATTTTGGAAGAATATTTCTAAATCATAATTATATTGATGAAGAATTAAACTAGAGAAGTAAAAAAAAAAAATTAACAGCAAACCTATAATTTGCTATTATCAAAACATACAAGGATAAGTCATCTTATATAGGGTAAAGTTGAATTGATGAGAAAATAAAATGAAAAGAATGAAAGTTTTGAAATTTGTCAATGTTGATATTAAGCCTCCAACAATCCTCTCTCCAAAGTTTTAAAATTAACATAGTTTTTGTTTAGCATATTTCTTGCTTGAATGATTATTTTCCATAATAGATTATTCATTAGAAGTAATAAAATCTCTTAACTGTCATCACATGAGGATAAAGAGGGTACTTGAAATAGAGGCAAATTCTTCAAATGAATATTAACTTTTCAAATTGGCTTGACAAGCGTTCCATTTGTACTAGCTATCAAGAAGGCAAACATTGCAAGCTTCTTTTTTACCTTCCAAAATAAAATTTGCGATTTCCCCCTAAAAAAAACTCATAAGGATTGATGGGTCAGCCCCAATTTTTTCCACTCAATATTTAAGATACTATGTCATTTTCACTAATGGTTAAATAAGATTTACATCACTTTATACATTAAAGCACATATCTAATTTTTATGATTTCTTTGTAAAATTTCAATGTCTTGTTGAAAATTATTTTAATTGAAAAAAAATCACAATGACTAAGGGCTGAGTTTCACTTCCTCGATTTTTGTGAATCATTCTACATAATGTGATATTTCTCAAACACTTTCTTGTCCACATATTCCAAAATAAAATTGTTGGGAAATAAGAAATAATCAACTTGTAGTTCAAACTAGCTAAAGCTCATAAGGATGTTTAATGCAAATCTTCTTACCAAATTATGGTAGATGTGTTTCTCACGACAATATGACTTATCAATAGCTTATCATTATCAATTTTGAGTATGGAAACTCCATATCACAAGCTATTTAGAAAACGTCTTAATTATAGTGGTATGAAAAGTACTTGGTTGTAAGTGTGTCACTCGTCTAAAGCACCATGAGAAGAATAAATTCTTAATAAAAACTTGTCCTTGTGTTTTCATTGGATAGAGTCATTACATAAAGGATTTAGGTGTCTACATCTAATCACAAATAAAGTTTTTATCTATCAACTTGTGTTTTTTTTTATGAAAAGTCTTTCCTTTCAAAACTATAATCATGGTTTCTTTGTAATAATCTCTTACACTAACTACATTTTCAAAATTTGATGAGTGGTTTTTAAGATCAAATAAAAAGAAAATTGATCAAGCCATTAAACAAAAACAAATTGATCATTTTCTCAATCTCTAGTCCACTTCTTGTATCGATATATTGCATTGAAAATGAACCAACTATTACCACTTACGATTATTGCCCAACCACTGAACTTGAGAATCATGCTCATTCACTGAGGCCCATAAGAAACTCACTTATTGACAATGAACATGATAAGAATACAATAGTTCATAATTTTTTTTATCTAAGTGGAGAATCATTTGTGCTAACTGCCTATTTTTTAGAATATAGAAAAAAGTTCACAAACCATAGTTGCTCATTAACAACTCATGAGACCATGGCTATTGTAGGACTATCACTATCTCAAATGGTGAAACAAATTTCAATAGTAATATCCATCAAATGATTATATAAAAAAAAAAAAAAACTCATGGAGAAACCTAATTTAGGGCACAATATGGTTGTAGTTGTTGTAAAAACTCAACAAATTCTCAAACAAAAACATTAAAATCAACTATGAATTATTCCAATTAAGTAATAGCAATGCAAGAAGAAATTGATGTTTTGCGCCAAAAAAATACCAACATTGTTTGGTATAAACAAGTTTTTAAGACCAAATATAAGGACAATGGTAGTATAGACATATTCAAGGCTTAGTTGGTAGTCAAAGGCCTCACACGAATTCCATTGTTAGACATTGAAGAAACCTTTAGCCCTATAGTTAAACCAACCACCATAAGAGTTATCTTTTCCATTGCCATCATTTCAAAGTGGCAAACAAGCAATTACATATCAAAAATGCATTTTTGGATGGAAATCTCAAAGAAATGGTATATATGGAGCAACTTCCAATATTTATTCATCATTTATATTTAAACCATGTGTGTCTTCTAAAGAAATCTCTTTACAATTTGAAACATGCACCACATGCTTGGTTTGAAAAATTATCTCAATCATTATTTAGTTTTGGTTTCCATCATAGCAAAGACTCCTCCTTGTTCATCTACAAAACTACTTATAATATAATTCTTTTCTTAGTCTATGTAGATAGTGTTCTTATTACAAGAAGTAGCTCCTTTCTTATTCATCAATTGATGAACAAATCTGGGAAGGAATTTTCTCTAAAAGATCTAGGTAAATTGAATTATTTTTTAGGGGTGGAAGTCAAATATTTTGTTGGTAGCCGATTCTTATCTCAAACCAAATAAGTGAGCTTCTTACTTGTTGTAAAATTCTTAAAGCTAGTAAAATGTCTGAACATATGGGTCTTAAATCTTCTTTCAAGTAGATGATGATCAACTTATAGATCCAATTGGATATAGATGAATAGTTGGAGCTCTTAAATACATGACATTCACCTGCCCTAATATCACCTTTGTTGTCAACAAAGTTCACTAATATTTTTAGACACCTCGTCTTAATCATTTCAAGGAAGTAAAATGTATACTTCAATATCTAAAAGGTACCTTAGACCATGGCATTAGAGTTTTATCTCAAAGCACTCTAACTCTTTCCAAGTTTCATAATGCAAATTAGGTTGGATATTAAATAACAAGAAGAAGCACTAATAGTTTTAGCATTTTCATTGAAGCTAATTGTTTTTCATAGTCTTCAAAAAAACAATCCGCAGTTGTAAGATTAAGTGCAAAGTTCGAATATCAAGCTCTGGCCTTTACAACAACTTAAATAACTTACATCACCTATTTACTAAAGGATATAGGCATCAAACTAACCAAACCATTTAATTATTTTCAAAAAATTTAATTGCTTTACACACATCTCAAATTTTAGTCTTCTTTGCTCACACAAAGTGCATCAAGTAAAATTATCATTTGTGTACGATAAAAGGTTGTTAGTGGCTCTATTATCACACGTTACATTACTTTTTATCTACAAATAGCTTATGTTTAACTAAACCATGGCCACAATAGTCCTTCCTAGCATTCAAGTTCAAGCTTAGCAATCATCCTATTTCACATCTTAACTTAAGGGAGGTTGATGAAACACCTGGCATAGAAAGCAATAATTCAATCAATAAATTTTTTTTAGGCAAGAATATGTTAATTCTAAACCTTTAAAAGAGAACCATTGGAGGCTCAATATTAGCATTGAAAATTCCAAAACTATCACTTTTTTCCTTTTATTTTTTCAACAACTCAACATTAATATAGGAACTACCATTGTATGTTTTAGAATTAACAAATTTGTGTATATATGTTTTGGTGATAGCATATTTGTAGGTTTGTTCTTAAACCTTTCTTCTTCTTTTTTTCTCTAGTTTGAAATATTTGTATATATTTACATTTTTTATCAATACAATTCATGGTTCAACAATATTCTTTCAAAATCTTTTCAAGTTTCAATTCATTCTTCAACTTCCACCATGAACCTAAGCATTAAAATAATATCTTAGAATCAAAGAATATTTCAAGTAAACTTTTAATCCCCATGCAATGATAATCAGAAGATTCTATTACGTCTATCATGACTACAAGCATTAGAGTAGTATCTTAAAATCAAAGAATAAACCAAGCAATATAATGGGTTCTTACTCTTATTCCACTTACTTTCCATAATTTAGCGTATATTGAGTTGAACTATTATATTTTCCTTTATGCTCAAATATGATCAACTTCACACATTTTTAATCATTATATCCCATATATTATATCCAAAATATCGCATAGCTAGGAAAATCAATGTTTATAACTCTTGACATGTTTAAGATAGGATTTCTAAAACTTAAGAGGTAATCCAAGCTATCCCACTAGCTATCATCCATTATAGATTTTTCAACCTCATGAGCTCCAATTTTAATTGAGTGTTTTTATTTCCTTTATAAATCCTCTAATTGCATCCATCACCATTTTTTCAAGTGTTGCCTTAACTTTTCTTTGTTGCTTAGTCATGATAATGTTTAATGTGAGCTTGGTTTTTCTTATCCTCAATGAACTCAATTTAGAATAAGTGTTCAAAAATAAATAGTGTCATGTTATGGTTCACCACAAAATTCAATTAGTTTGTAGATCACTAATTAAATCAATAATCCCTTTGGATTGAACATATTGAGGTAAATTTTCATATGGTTAACACATGCTCTTTAAGGTCAGATTTAGGTTATGTAGAACATAGGGATAACGGTTAAGGGTATTTTGCTTAGTTGCTTTACCCTATTGCCTTGTCATTAGTTGCATCGTCTAAAATAATTTGAACAACATTAGTTTTGTCAAGCTCTTGAATTACCTTTATCAAAAGAAATGCTACATAATCTCCATATTTAGAATTTCCATTTAAATGAATCACTTTTAAAAACCCCTTTTTTAGAACCAACCATTATGCTCACAAGATGTTCTCCTTGACTATCTATCATATATGTGAAATTGTGGACATCCTTTTTTAATTCCCTTATATCTCTTATGAATTAGAGCAAATTAGTCACGTTCTTTTTTTCTTATGTTTTTACTTTTGTGTGCAACCTATCATAGATAGAAAGAGTACAAAACCTAATAGCTTGGAGTTACCCAATATTTGCGAGTACTTTGAAAAGTTTGGAGACTTGACTAATTTAATAAGTAAAACACGATTAGAAACATTTGAGCAATTTCCTTAACAATAATATCTCTTACAATCATATTGAATAACTTCTATGAAGTTCCAAGTCCATTAATAACATATTTTATTTTTTCACTTTCCAAGAATTCTTGTTAAGTTTATTATCATTATTATTAATGGACGTGCACGCTTATTAGTATTATTATTGCTCCTTCATGCTCCTTTAATGTTTAATTACATCATTTCTTATTGACTTGCAAGGTTACCATGGTGACTCTTTTTTACAAGAATTCTTAATAAGAGGACTTTTCGATAAATCATGACAAACAAAAATAATATTAAGAAATCGCTACCAAAAAATTAAGTATTGCCAACCCACTCATATTTACTTTTGTGACAAATTTAAGTTATCACAAATTTCTAACACACCTACTCCGTTGCAAATTGAATTGTCCATCGCCTATATATAACTATTTACTGATGGTAATTGCAACAAAAAATACCCATCGGCAAAAATATTATTGCAATGGATTTAAACCATTACAAATGTTCAACTAATATACTTTGTCACAAAAACAATTTACTTGTGTAAAAAAAATGTTGAACTTTCATAAACAATTTTTTATATAAAAATTACTACTCACTAAAACAATAATATTATACTAGATAATAATATCACACATAAATTGTTCTAAAAGTAACTGTTGTCTTATGAATATGAAATCTTTTCACCACAGTTGTAAATATGAAATCTTTTCACCACAGTTGTATGATAAATATGATCTAGACAATGACAAAACAATTTTATGATTATTTTTTTAGTTTCATATAATATTTATAGAGAATTTATTTTTTAATCATAATAGTTTTAACATTTTAATATTTTTTTAATTACTTTTTTATTGTCCATTTTATAAAGAAATTAATGAAATATTGTTGATATATATATCAAGGATGAATGATGAAAATATTGGTTCTTATGGATATATCGCAAAATATCGGTGCCTATTTTGACACAAAATTGTAGGAAGCTTTCTCCACATGTCCTTCCCAAGTTTAAGACCCTTTGGTTGTCCAAGTTAAGCAGATAATCCGTCTGGACCAAGATAAACTCCATTTGGCGTAGGAGAGATAAATCTTCTTCTTCCTCAATGCTAAACGGAATGGACAAACTAAGCTGACTAGGACTTCTAGACAGACAAACCAATCCAACAAGAAATTCTAGGCATTGGACAGATGATTGATCATACACAATGTCTGAGCGACAATCTAGACGACATTTATACCCAAAAATCAATGTTAATCAGTCTTTGCACGCAATCAGCGACATTAACAAACATAAATGCACAATCAACGATATGGTCAGAGATTCTTGCACGACAGCCAACAAATGGCACCAATCAACAGTTTTTGTTTGGCATGATTGCCCAATCTGCACTGAGATGATGACATTGACTACCTTATTAAGGCTTAGTATCCACCATGACGGTGATAATTAGCGCAAGAAAAGCATGAATGCACAATCAACGTTGTGATGATGGCACCATATGTTCTGTAAAAACCCTTTGAGAAACATGAAAAAGGTACGCGCATGCATACCCATTCAAAACAATTGAATTCACTTTTGCTGGTTTTTTACTTAAGCTTTGGAGAGGCGTGCTCGAACCACCTGTTCAGACATCTTTTTGTGCAAGAAAGAAGTTCATATGACTCCAATGAAGCTAGACGAACCTGTATCCAATTAGCACAACACCAACTAAAACATCATCTCATATATATATATATATATATATATATATATATATATATATATATATATATATATATATATATATATATAGACATAGATATATCAAGGATGAAGGATGAAAATATTGGTTTTTATGGATATATCGAGAAATATCGATGAATACTTTGACACAAAATATCAGTGAGATGAAAATTGATCAAAACTTATAAAAATATTGAGAAAAAAATCTAAATAAATGGTATAAAAAGTAATAATAGAAATTTTGAGGTTGTTTAATTAAAGAAATTGGTACATGTATGATATAATTTGTGGTCCAATAATAATATTTAAATTTTAAAAATGCATTTTATAGAGACTTATATAATTTGAATATATTCAACAACATAAAAAAAATGATAATACATGTATAAGTATTTTTTTTATTTTAAAATGATGATAATTTATTATAAATTTATATTTATTTTATATTTAATAAGTATACAAAATACTCAATAATTAAAATTAATTAATTTATAATAATTTTATTTTAATTAATTTAGAATATATATATATATATAGTAATTCATGCATGTATAATTTATAATATGTATTTATATGTAGATAATATTTATAATATAAATGCATAAGTATACGATATTTACATTTATGAATCTTATATATATTCTTTATATTGCAAATAACAAAGTTTGCATGATGATACAATTGCTTCCTTTCAAACTTGAGGTCGTGGGTTCAATCCCTAAAACAACATCCAAGCCAATATAAAGAACCAGCAAAGAGTGTTGTGGTTAGCCAACACTAGCTAACAACCCAGTCAATAATCCAAAACTAGCAAGAAGTATAACAAGGTGCTCCATGTGAATGTACTCTATATGAATTTTATGAAATCAAGATTTCTTTTATTATTTACATTTCCCAACCAACTTAATCTATTGGTAATAGCGATGATCCAAATCCATTGGATAGTCTATCACTAAAAATTTTTATTGGCGATGGAAAATTCTCATCGATAGACTTTTGCCACCACACCTTTCCCTAACTACCATGTGTCGGGATTATCAGTTGGTAAATGTTTATTTTGACAATGTATATAGTCGGAAAAAGAAAATTTTCTTGTAGTGAATAGAATATCAAAGTGAAAACAAAATATCATGTAGAGAACATAATAATTTAGGTTTTTTTGGCTTAAAGACTACATCCATAAGTGAAAAACAATGAAGAACTTTTATTATTGTGCACAAGAATATTGATTTTTACAAATATATCGAAGTTGGATTTTATGGATATATTGAAAAATATCAAAAATACTTTGACAAAAAATATCAATAAAATGGAGATTGATTAAACTTTGTAGAAATATTAAGGAAAACTTCAAAATATGATATAAAAAAATAATAATAATGCAAATATTAATCATTTTCATGACTTGAAAATACATTTAAAATAATTAATCATTATATAAAATTTATAATTTATTTATAAGAATATCTAGTAACAAAAGAATATCAAACATTAGAAATTTTTTCAAAATAAATTTTAGAAATTTTCCAATAATATTCATTTTGACTTAAATTTCCTAGCTTCACTCACACCTTTAAAAGGGTTTCATTAACACCTTTAAAAGGGCCCTTAAGTACCCTAGACACCAATTCACTTGACTATAAGAATAAGGTTAGTCATCATATTTGTTAGATTATCCACTATAAGGATTTTTGCACTATAATGTCTCCATGAGTAATCACACCTGATGATATGCATCTTAACATTAATATATTTAGTCATCTTATCGAGTATTTGATTTTTAGTCAAATGTATAATACTCTCACCATCATCCATGTTACCAAGCATAGGTATTATATATATATATATATATATATATATATATATATATATATAATATTATTAGAATAAAACCCTTAAAAGTATGACATGTGTAACAATATATAATTTTATTAATATTTATATTATAATTTTAGTTTTAGTTTATTTCTTATTTATGTATTATAGTTTATTTGAGCATTCAAGTTCACATCTATTGCATTATACATAACTTGATGTATATAGAGTGTCACAAAAGATCTAAGTTATGGGTTCCTTGCAAGTTGATGAATAGTTTACAATTGATTCATGGATTTAAACAATCTATCTGAGGTTGTAGTTCACTACCTTCTAATTGGAGGGATCACTTATCTTGCTCATCAAAATAAGTTTTCCATGGTGAGTGTACTAGTTTTTAGAAAATTGATAGACGATAAAACCTTTATTCACCATGTCGGAATCTTATGTTAAATCATCAAGAAAATTAATAGGAAGACATACCCATATCCATTGGAGTGCAACAATGGTGTTTCAATCTTCCACATCTGAAACGATGTATCACAGAGAACTTGATGTCACTTAATGATGGGATGTGAGTAAAATAGCGATACATTCCATTTAGACTAGGGACCATAACCCTATTTATACTTGTACTCTATTTTATTTTATTTATTGGTCTATCATAAATAGATTAAATAATATATATATATATATATATATATCTAACATTGCATAGCCCATACCCTTTAAGAGATACTTTATAAGCCTAATGAATTAATTAATTTAACTAATAACTTTTAATAGGTTAAAAATAAATAGTGCACATGTACAATTAATGTTAATATGTAGGCTCATAATTAGAAAATTTTCTCAACATTAATGTGTATGATTAAGCATTAGATAAGACTTATTGTGAATCATGAAATTGGATACAAGGTAATCAAGATTTTACCAAGTGATTATGTTTTATGAACTCTCAACCTTAAAAAAATATTGAACTAGTATTGAGGTCTTCAATGACTTTAAACTACTATTCATTAAGGCATGTTGTAATAGATATTATCAAGATAGGCACCATGATAATTCATAGGTTTGAGAAAATATGTCCCCTTAAGTGATCTTAAAGATTTTTTATCATGAAATTTGTGACTACAATAACTCATTTAGTGGAATTTGACATATACTCTTTGTGAGTTAGAACATGTTAGTTATTCAAATGATAGGAGAATATGAGACTTAAGGATTATAGAGGTAATCTTGAGAAATTGATACCTCATTAGATTATATACACCAGGTCATGGGGAGCCTTTATGTAATGGTTAATAGGTCATAAACCCGAGAAATTGATTAATTTGGACTTAATCAATTACCATCGTCTTGATATAATTACAAGGGATTGATTGGTGCTCAAATATGTATCTCGGAAGGGGATAAATGATGTGTTTTAGATATGAAAAAAGCATTAATCACTACCTTTTAAAATTGTACTAGTGTCTATAACATGTTATCTTGAGTGAAAAGACAACAAAGAGAAGAAAAAAAAGTGAAATTGAAGCAAACTCAATAACTAAGATAAAATGAGGGTGAAACCATGTTAAGAAAAAGAGTTGGCACTCATAGGAAGGAAAAAAATAAAAATAAACTAAGGCATGAAATCCAAGAAAAATCAAGGAGAAATAGCAAAAGAAGGCTAGGAAGAGGAGGAACATGAACAACAACCCATGAATTTGAAATTGTATGCAAAAATGAATAGAAAAGACAAAATGAGCAAAAACTAACATTCCAATTCAAAATTTTCAAATTAAGGATAAGCATTTTGAATGGAAGAGCAAAAATAGAGCAAATGTAGTGTGTGAATTCAAAATTGATCCTATTTTAAATTCAACAAGTGCATTTTGAATTGAAGATTTCTCACTTTGAATTTGCTCACCAAATTCCAAAATCAAACAATTATTTTGTATTTTTTTAGTGTTCTTTATATTTTTGGAAATACATTGCTAGTAAAAGGTTGTAAATGTTGTTTTGAGATAGTTTGTTTAATGATGGATGGATATCTAATTTTGGATAAATGTGGTTCAAATCAATTTTTAGAGCTAAATATAACATTCGAAGGAATTTCAAAAATTAGAAACATGATTTTTGAGTGTAAAATGAAAAAAAAAATGACAATGAAAATCCAATTATCAAAATTTTCAATATCTATTTCGATACAAAATAGGTCATTTTGAAAGTAGGCCTTATATCAAATTGGATTTCAAAATTTCAATATTGGCTTTAGCATATGAACACTACAAATTTGGAAGTTTGATGGTCTTTATCAAATATTTTTTATACTAAGTACTCATGTATCAAAACATTTTATACTAAGCTACAAGTCTTGAAAAATAAAGTTTGTATCAAATTGAAATCAATACATGTATATTTAGTATCAAAATTTTCATATTATCTACAACATTTTGCAAAAAAGATCTCAATTTCTTCATTTGTCAAAATTTTCAAGGTGCATATGATAAAAAAATTTATAAACAGGTTTACACATTTTAATATAGTTGTCACCACCTAGGCTAAGGTATCCAAGTCATTCCATCATCAATTTTACTTTTTCTCTATTTCAATTTTTGTAGTTATTGATTTTTCGAAGGCTTAAACATCACTTATATGTGATTCCCTACATTTCTAAGCTACATAAATAACCCAAGGTCTATTTTTTTTTAATGAGTTTATGTTCATTGATCTTAACAATGGAAATGAGGTTAATACAATTTCTCTAGTGGAGAATCCATTGAGAAAAGCTACTAATGGATGTTCAAATATTCCTACTTCTATAGTTGTTGCCATTATTATTTGAGAAAATTGCAGGCAAGCAGCTATTTGTTGAAGTTCTAAGAGATATTATTGAAAATGTTGCTCATACTATTACGACATCTCATGATCCTTAATTCCCATGGACCTCTCATTATTTTAGGTACATTTATATTTTGTTTTGGTTTATTTTATTTTGTTTTAGGATTTGTTAGTTTGACTAACTTGCTCTATTCTTAGATGATTTTTGTTTTGCGAAGCAAAACATTATGTTGAATGGGAGATGAATGTAACATTTTTTCACCTTTATTCTATTTTGGTTTTTCTTATTTGTCATATAACAAGGAATTGTACAATTTAGGTTGAAGTGTGATACCTTAAATTCTTGAAATTGTTTGCTTGTTTACTTAAGATATCACTTTTCGCTCAATTGAGTTGAGAATTTTCCTTCAACAAGTGTTGAATACTTCTTAAATTTCAAGAATTTATTTTAATACTCTATACAAGAATTTAAATAGATTTAAAACATTATTTCTTGGTTTTGATGATGCTTTGAGAGACTAGTTATTTTGAATTTGATATGAATTGATTTACTTTGTTATAAAAAAGATTGATTTGGTTGTTAGGTAGACATTTTAAGTTTTCGTATCTTTTTTATTTCTTAATTCCATTAAAGACTCAAAGCACATATAATGTCTTTAGAAGAAATATTTTTTACAATGCATGGTTAAGGTTTCAGTGTGTATATTGATTGGAACACCTAAAAAAATGAACCCTATTGCTAAAATAATTTTTTTTTTTTTTTAAAAATACATAAAAAAAAAGGTTTTTAAGGCAAAGTGCAATGATTAATGGCTATTGTAGTCTTTAAGCCTTGGTTCTCATAACCAATTAGTTTGGAGTCACCAATGCCTTATTTTCTACATGAGTGGAAGGGTTTGTTATCACTTAAACTTGAACTAAGTTGGAAATTAAACCTTATTTTAGTACTTAAAGTGAAACCTGAGGAGTTAGTGGCCTTAAATGGTTCTTAAAACCTGGCCACTTTGATGAATACCTAGGAGGTACTAGTGTAACCTTTTCAAGCCGTAAGCAAGGAGATTTCTAGCTAAAAAAAAAAAAAACAAAACAAAAAACAAAACAAAGGAAAAAAAAAAAAAAAAAAAAAAAAAGAGAATGAATCAACATATGTCTTGCCTTAAAGAAAATAGAAAGAAAGAAAGAAATGAAATTTGAATAAAATAAAAAAAGAATAAGAAAGGTGTTTTCCAATTGTACTCAAGGGTATCAACCTTATTCTGGTTAAAGGAGTGTTCTTTTGTTAGCCAATGTCCCCTATCACCATCCTATACTTGTTTTTTGCTCATTAGTGGTTTGGTTGCAAATTTAAAGTTGTAGCCTTTTTGCATGCATGGGATGTTCAACTCTTGATGGTTATAAGAGAGAATGCTAATCTCAATGCTTGGTGATGAAAGAATCCCCAAAGGATACCCTTATCATGAACATAAGGCAAGTGACACCATTCCCCTTATGAAGTCATATTACCTCTTACATGATAGTAGGATGGATTATGATGTTAGATGGTGAGGGGAAAATGGGTTGCTAGTGAAGAGATTACTTGTTAGGTAGCATGGTCAAATTTATGATCGATAATAACTCAATTGTGCACCTAAGTCAACAATCAATGGTGCCAATATCTAATGTATTTTTAATGGATTTGAATCTCTTTAAAGTACTAAATTTGCCAAGTTTGTATTTTTCAAACTAGGAACTATTCTCACTAAGTTTGCTTTTCTCAAATAGTTTTCTTTAGACGACCTTCCACAATACTCTAAACTTTCACTAACTCTAGCAAATGTCTTCAAAAGTTGAAACTAAACATCAGTACCACCCAAGTTTAGATTCGTTTAAATTTTGAGAACTTCATAACCGATAAGGTGAGAATAATTTATTCACTTGAAATATCTAGCAAATACCTAAGCAATTTTATCCAATTTTGCCTTTGTGCAGTTTTAGCCAAAAGTGAGTTGATTGGGTCTATGCATAAAACTTTCTCATTGCTATATTTTTTAACATCTCATTTTAAAAATAGGAAGTGAAAATAAATTAAGAGCTTGAAAATTAAATAATAAGAAAAATAAAAGACCTATGAACAAAGAATAAGACCACGAGGTTGGATTGACTTCATAGAAGTAAAAATTATTTTTGTAAGTTGAATTATAACTCTTCCACAAGTTTTGCGATGGCAATGAAGCACGTTTTTTCAGGTACCCGTCTTACTTCTTTCTTAATAAGATAAGTTTAAAGTTTAAATAAATAGGTTTTGGACGAGTTTGAGATTTTTTTTTAAAAAAAAAAACCGAGACAAGTTCAAGTATTGCCTTATCCCATCTCGCCCTGATTATATATAAAATTAATTTTAAAAATTGATTTAATTTAATTTTTATTTCCCTATTTTTAATATATAGATGATAATAATAATAATAATAAAATACTTTTAATAAAATAAGTTTTATTTATAAAAATATATTTATTCTAATGTAATTAAAAACATTTAAAATAATTTTTAAAACATTAAAAATTTTCAAGAAAAAGTAAATGGGATAGGACAGGAGAATATTTGAATTAGTTAGGTTGGTGTCAGCCTCCATGTTCCTCTACACAAGTTAATCTTACAAAATATCTTTTAACTTAAAAAAATTATAATACAAAAATAAAATAATATTGGTTTAAATTTTTTTTTTCAATAATGCTAGCAATTGCTTCCAAATTATGAATTTTTTCTTTTCTTTTTTATATATAAATATATAAATTAATCATTGATTTAAAAGATCTAAAATATAAAAAATTGGTAACAAGTGGAAGCAGGAGTTTATTAAATAATTAATATTTTTAACATCTAATTTTAAAAATAGAAAGGGGAAGCCATACCATTGGAAGAGTGCAACTGATCAAGGGGCGTGGAGTGGAAGAAGATTGGGGAAATGGGAGGTGGCAGCTCCAGCAAGTACAGTTGCGGCAGTGCTTCTGAAACCCTAGAATGGATACACGCTATTCACCAATTTCTCACTCCATATTCTTTCCTAATCAATGCTCACGTAGTCAATTTCTTCAATGATCGACTCTGGGAAGCTATCGATGAAGATTGGATTGATTGCCTCAAGAATGAGCCTGTGGACCATCTTCTCCAGATCCCATCTGGAATATTCCAGGTAAAAACTTCAATAACTTTTGGTTTCAAGTATGATTGAGTTGTCTAAGTGCTGAATATGTGCTGGAAATCTCCCAAATTTGGTTTCAGGATCACTGGCCTCCTTCGCTTCAGCAATTTGTCATTGCTTTAAGCTCCCTTGTGCTTCCTCGACATCAGGCAGGGTTGCAGTCGGTAATTTTCATATTTGTTATATCAATTCCAACTCTTGTATCTATTTGTTTCATGGATTACTGCATACTTTGTTTTGTAACTGGTAGTTTTTGGATGTAATTTAGCAATTCCAATTCTCAGTTCTAAGTGTTTCATGGATTAGTGAATACTTTGTTCTATTCATTGTTGTCATACAAGCCTTAGATCATACCTTTTTAGCTTCCTGAATGAAACAAAATTATGCTTGGCTTCTGTGACTACCACAGCTAACACATTTTTATGGTTCACCTTGGATAACGGCTGAGCCCAAAAAGGTTCAATAGTTGTGGAGGATTGAATTATTTGACTAGTCCCTCTGAGCCTAAGTATTGAGTCTTCTTCAACATTAGCAGCAGCTATTGCTGAAAAAGTTTATCTTCTTGGGACAACCCTTGGCCTGTTTCCTTTTTTTTTTTTTTTTTCTGTTGCCTTTATTGGGTCATGCCTCTTCTTGTCATGGCCTTTCTTCATGGCTTGCCTTTACCCATTGTCTGGGATTTGAACTCAGCCCTTAATTTGTAATCCACCAAGCAACTTGCTGCTGGCTTGAGTGTGGGTAAGTCTTGAAACCCCCTGCTATAAAGTTTTGCATAAGCCCCATTACTACGACCCTTGGAGTCCATTCTTATAATTGACCCACTTGACCTTTTGGGCATGTTATTTATGACCAGCCCCAACAAACTGAACTTGTTGACACAATCAACCATAGTGCATGCCTATTATCTCTTTATTGAAAACTTTTGTGTCAACAATGTGGTGTTGAATGGATGAACAGGTTTCTTAATTGCTCTTTGGCACCATCTAGGGAAAGATCTAAGTGCGACCTGGCACTCTATTATCCTTTGTTAGGTTTCTCCAGTGGAGCTTGGCATGAACTGTACAATGCCTTCTTGTGCTGGTAAATCATTTACTTCTTTAATATGAATGGCCTTAAGGCACTGCTCCACTTCTCGAGGAAAAGTTTCAAGATCTCTCATATTCTGTATCCCGTTGATGAAATCCAGTTTTGAGAATTGCATTTTGGTTGGGCCATTAGTACTGCTTGATTGTCCACCAACCATGCTTTTTTTTTTTTTCTTTTAACTAATCAATTTAATCTACATGCCCCTTCCATGAACACATACTTCAACTAGCCTTGTGTTATCCCAATGAAGAATCCAAACACTGTTTGAAGACAATGCAGGCTGGAGACTTGTTGTGTGGAACCAATTTAGTCAAATGATCCCATTTTGTGCTTGATCCATGACATGCATACCACATGGCATGCCTTAGGAGCCTTGTGGGAACAATGTGCAATGGCCACCACACAACTCTGTCTAACGTGCTATTGCAGCTTATCTCAACTATCTGTTGGAGTATTTTGGACTTGTTCTTACATTTTCTATCAGTTATTTGTTTTTTCTTTTTTTCCTTTCTTTGGTAAGGATCTATTGTCCTACACTGTACGCACTAATTCATTTATGAGTTTTTTTCTTATAATATTAAAATCGGAATACACAATTAAGGTTCTAATCTTTTCCAATTTTGGACAAATCAAATCTTAGTTAAAGGATCATTCAATGTCTCAAACCATGCCTTGGGAGATTGTCTTAGGCCATATAAAACTTTTATCAGGCATTACACTTTCCCTCACGTCCTGAAGCTCTAAATCTCGGGTGAGGAAGTATATACACTTCCTCATGAAGGTCACAATACATGATGCTTTTTCACATCCAAATTAGGAAGGCATTCTTTGCTACAAAACTGATGTTATATAGACTTATTTTTACTTCAGCATAATGCTAGAAGGGAAAGGATGATTATGTTATAGACCAATTAGTGAGGAGAAAAGAGGACTTTTGTACATTTTCTGAAATTTAAACCTAGCTATTTCCTTCTGGAAATAGTTTATTTGAGAAATTGTTCAAGGATTATACTGGTAGCTCCTTTTACTCAAATTGAGTAGTTTGACTTGGCTTTTTGTTTGTTTGTTTCTTCTCTTTTATTTATTTATTTTTATTATTTTATTATTTTTGGTTATTAGACTCAGTAATTTTTTTATCTTTTGTGACTTTTGTAGATATTGCCCAACACGGGCATGACTTCACTTGATAGTGTTCTTACTCAGGGCATGAATATGAAGAAAAAACATGAGGTAGGTCATTGACCTGTTCAGTTTTTAAACTTCATTTTTCTTTTTTCATCTTCTCCTTTTCATTTTCTTTTTTCTATATCTCATGGAATCTAGGCCTAGAAAAATTTAAAGTGAAGGTTGCACTTGGATAAACTCCTAACTGAACAATCCAAACATCAGCAGGTCCTGCTTCTTGAATGATTTTAATTTGTCAAGAAATATATGGTTAATAACTCAGGCGATAGATTTTGGCATGGATGATCAGGGTTTACCAATTTACTTGATTTGGCTTCTAGGGAAACAGCTTGAAAATGTTGATTCATGTCCAGCACGATCTTTAGAGATGGTTTTTATGTTTGGTCATTGGCTTCTAACCAAAAGATTTCAAATTCCCAGTTTTCCTTCTTTTCTTTCTAGACATTGAATCTGTAAGGATTCTGTGATTTGGAGGAATGGCTTTTGTGGACAGGTAGAGGTTCTTTCTGCTGTTGTGGATTCAATTGCAAACAGTGTGGGAGCTGATACAATAGTAGATGTTGGTTCTGGTCAGGTGGGCCCTGTTCTTTCTTCTTCTGTTTTCCAATTTTGTACATGTGATCCTAATGTTGAGACTGCTTAATTTTTTCCCTTTTTTAATCCTCTCATTTCCATTTGAACATGTTCATGCAATCAATTATTAGCCAGGCATTATATGCCATCTTAGCTGATGCATGCTGATTCTAAGAGTTGAAATATCTTACTGCATTTGGTTAATCTAGGTGTATTTTGATGTTTATTAGGTACATGTGGTTTTTTAGAATGATTTTAACTGTTTAAGTTGCCATTTCCTGCTTGTAGAATTGCAACAATTGATTAGAATTTTGAGGAGCTGCTTCAGCTTTTATTTGTATATTGTCCTTTGAGAGGAAATGTGTATTCTTTGTTTTTCTCATTCTCACTTTTTGGGATCAATCATCCTTCTTTTCACAGCCTCATTGATCTCTTCACTCTCTCTCTCTCTCTCTTTCTCTCTTCCTCTTATTAATAAACAGGTACAGTTTTATAGTTTTTACAATAAATGTAACGAAAAGGAACTATTTTACTCTGTCTGTATTGCAAATCTGAATGATTTAAATTGCCTCGATTAACCAATGAAAGATTAAATCATATCATTCCTTATCCTTGGACTTGTTTAGGTCCACTAAGTTAAATGAAACAAACCACAACAGATAGTGATACTTCAGTATATGACCACCTGGAGAGTAGTAAAAGATCAATTGTTAACAATGATGGGAAAACAAGCTACTGTAATGTATCTATAGTAATATAGAACCATGTTTAGAACATTGAAAATGGAGGAACACTGGAAACACCTAGGTTGAAGTAGCAAACCCATATGGCACATGAAGCAATAATAAAGACATAAAGTAACTGCTCCCACAATGGAAGGAATGACTATCACCTGTCCCAGACATATGTCATTTTACCAGAAAGGCCCCTAAAAGAAAGAAAATCTGAACTCAGTAGCTAAGAAGGATAGTGAGGGCATAATTATTCAACAAAATGCTTTGGATGTAGCCCAAATGGTTAAGAATGGTACACAGGATCACATGGCAAAGAAAGGACATTTGTTTACACATGAGGAAGCAGAGAGACTGAGTCAAACCCATAAACTATTAAAGGTGGGAGCATCAAGCAGTTATAGAGGACATGAGAAAGGAATTTTTTTTACTATGATACCATATTAATGTAATAGGGAGAAAGTATCTCCATCAAAAGTTTAATAGAGCAACTTGGGGGAAAGTCTTAACTTTGGATCAAATCCAAAGGAGGGGGTTCTATTTGACAAATAGATGTTTCCTTTGCCTCTCTGAAGTAGAAACAGTTGATCACATTCTTCTTCATTGTGCAAAGTTGTGGGTTCTTTGGGATATGCTTTTTTCCCTCATTGGGGTGTCTTGGGTTCCCTCCTGCTTGGTGAAGAAATCTCTTCTTGGGTGGCATGGGTCTTTCATGGGTAAAGCTTGTAAAAAGGCTTGGCAAGTGGTCCCTTTATGTTTATTTTGGACAATGTAGAAGGAATGAAACTTGTTAGCATTTGATAATGAGTTATCAATCCAAAGATTGAAAAATTCTTTTGTATGTAATTTGTGGTCTTGGTCT
The DNA here is from genome assembly GCF_004353265.1 of Vitis riparia. Lineage (NCBI taxonomy): Eukaryota > Viridiplantae > Streptophyta > Magnoliopsida > Vitales > Vitaceae > Vitis > Vitis riparia. Next base: position 19,208,105 of record NC_048449.1, on the reverse strand, counting down.
AGGGCGTCTATAGAAATGAGCCCTAATTATTTTGTTAGCTTCATTGATTGGTTAGGCTCAAAGTAAAGGCAGGTGATTTTTTTTTTTTTTTTTTTTTTTGATCAATAAGTATAAGATTGTATTGCAAAGAGGCGCTAAAGAAGCGACCCACCAAATTACAGTATAAAGGGACTTACCCCCTTACAAAAGGCCCAAACATCAAAGGACAAGGTAGAACAAAAAAACCCCTCCCTTAACGCATACACACCCAATCTATATAATCTATTAAGGTCGAAGGACCATCTTTTATCCACACTTTGGATTCCGACCACAAAAAATACACAAAAGATGCTTTCAGCCTTTGAATGGACAGCTCACTATCCTCAAACGCAATTGAATTTCTAGCCTTCCAAATAACCTAAAACAAGCATAACGGTCCCAATTGCCACGCCACCTTCCTTTTCTTTCCCACAAAAGACCCCCTCCACCCTAAAAGGGTTTCCTTGACCGACCGGGGAAAAACCCACGAAACACCAAAAAAGGAAAGGAACACCATCCAAACTTCCCTCGTTTTTTCGCAATGGATAAGAAGGTGATCAATTGTCTCCTCACTCTTATGGCAAAGAAAACATCTATTTGCCATAACCCAACCTCTCTTTTGCAAGCAATCCAAGGTTAGAACTCTCCCCCAAGAAGCCTCCCATGCGAAAAAGCTCAATTTGGGCTGCACACAAGAGTTCCATATAATTTTTGAAGGGAAAAGAGCAAGAGACCCCGGCTGCATAGTTCTATACAAAGATTTCACCGAGAAGTCCCCCATTCTTTGATGCCATCCACTTCACCTTATCCTCCTCCTCCCCCCTAACCTTCTTCCCCTCCAAGCAACTAAATAGTCTTTCCACTTCTTCCAACTCCCAATCGTTGAAAGGTCTATTGAAACAAGGGTTCCAACTTCCCCCCCATTCCCCCTCGGCTGTCCACACTTCATTTACCCACGCCTCTTTGTTCGATGCCAAAGCAAATAACGAAGGAAAAGCCTCGCTCAAAGGGATGGTTTCACACCATTTATCTTTCCAAAACTTCACTTTCTCACCATCACCCACCACAAAGCCAACAAAAGGGGTCACATGATGTCCCATTTTACTTATTGCCTTCCACAACCCACACCCATAGGCCTCCCTTGACTCACAAGATCTCCACCCTCCTCTTTCCTCCCCGTATTTCCCTCTGATCACTTGGTTCCATAGAGCCTTTCTTTCATTTGCAAAGCGCCACACCCATTTGCCAAGGAGAGCCTTATTGAAGGCCCCAAGATTCTTAACCCCCAACCCTCCACTTCTTTTGTCTAAACAAACAATTGACCACTTTACTAAATGTGGTTTTTGCACTAGAGCCCCGCCACCCCACAAAAAGTCTCTTTGTATCTTCTCCAATCTGATTCTAACCACTCTAGGCATCTGGAAAAGCGACATAAAGTAAACCGGTAAATTTGCCAATGTACTCCGCACTAGAGTAATCCTCCCCCCTTTTGAAATGTATTGACGCTTCCACATAGCCAATTTCTTTCTGAATCTTACTTCTATTCCATCCCACGCTGCAACGCTTTTAAACGGGGCACCTAACGGCATTCCCAAATAAGTGGTAGGCAGTTTTGCCACCCTAAAACCTAACTCATCAGCCAACTCATCCACATTCTCAACTCTACCAACCGGAATCAGCTCACTTTTCTCCAGATTTACTCTTAACCCTGACATTGCCTCAAACCACATTAACAACCAGCCCATATACAATAACTGATCCTCCTTTGCTTCACAAAAAATCAGCGTATCATCAGCAAACAACAAATGTGATATCTGGATCCCTACGCCTCTTCTTCCCCGAATCAAACAAGGCGCCAAAAACCCCCCAGCTACTGCCCTCTTTATCAAAACGCTGAAGGCCTCCATCACCACTACAAAAAGGTACGGCGACAAGGGGTCTCCTTGCCTTAACCCCCTTGAACTTTGGAAAAAACCCGTAGGACTTCCATTCACCATAACTGAGTACCTAACAGTGGATAGACACCACTTTATCCACCTGCACCATCTTTCCCCAAACCCCATCTTCTCCATCACTGCTAAAAGAAAATCCCAATCCACGTGGTCATAGGCTTTCTCAATGTCTAATTTACAGAGAATCGCCCCTCTATTACTTTTCACAATGGAGTCAATTGCCTCATTGGCAACCAGCATTGCATCCATAATCTGCCGTCCCTCCACGAAAGCATTTTGGGCCGTTGAGATGACCTTTGCTAAGACACCCTTCATTCTATTAGCCAAGACCTTAGCTAGCCACTTATATAACCCTCCCACCAAGCTAATTGGCCTAAAGTCCTTCAAGTCCTCTGCCCCCCCTTTCTTAGGTATCAACACTATAAAAGTTGCATTCAAACTTCTTACAAAGCTCCCGGTCTCATGGAATTGCCTAAAGAAATTCATGACCTCTTCTTTAACAAAATCCCACGAGAATTGCCAAAAGGCCATTGAAAAACCGTCAGGGCCTGGCGCTTTCTCGCCACAACAGCCTGACAAAGCCCTAAAAACCTCCTCCTCCGTGAAAGGCTTCTCCAGCCCCTCCGCATCCCCCTCTTCCAACCTTTCAAACATCAAGGCATCTATCCTAGGCTTCCACCCCCCCGGATCTGCCAGTAGCCCCTGGTACTCCCTGCATACCACCTCTTTGATTTCCCTTTCCTCATTGTACCATCTCCCGTTCACTTTGATTCTATTCATCTGATTCCTTCTTCTATGAGCATTAGCCATCTGATGAAAAAACCTTGTATTTCTATCCCCTTCTTTCAGCCATATTTCCCTTGACTTCTGCCTCCAAGACGTTTCTTCTAAAAGGACCCACTTCTTATACATTTCTTTTGCCTCCTTCCTAGCTTCTTCCTCTTCCAAGGACAATTCCCGGTCCCTCTCTTCCTTGTCCCAGAAATCCAAAGAATTCCAAGCCTCTTGTTTCTTACACTTGATCTGTCCGAAAACCTTTGTGTTCCAGTTTTTCAGAATCGGCTTTAAAGCCTTTAATTTCTCGCTCAAAATATAGCTGGCTGTCCCACTAATCTGGATCCCCTCCCACCAATTCCTTAGCACCTCTTTGAAGCCTTCCTCCTTCAGCCACATGTTCTCGAATCTGAAAGGTGTGGGCCCTCTCCTCATCCCCCCTCCATCAAGAATAATTGGAGAATGATCTGATACTGGTCTAGCCAAAACACCTTGAATACACTCCCGGAAATGAGCTTCCCAATCTTCAGAGATAAGAAATCGATCAATTCTCGATTTTAAGAGATTATTAAAACCTCCACTCCACGTGAACATCCCCCCCTGAAGGGGTAAATCCCTTAGCTCTAACTCCTCTATCACTTCTGTAAATCTCCTCATTGATGGGGACAATCTACCTCCTCGGCTTCTCTCAGTAGGGAATCTTATCATATTGAAGTCGCCAGCAACACACCACGGTTCGCTCCATAGCCCTTTGATGGCCCCCAATTCGCTCAGAAACTCTTCTTTCTCCACTTTCACAGAGGGCCCGTAAACTCCTGAAAACACCCAGCAAAAACCATCCTCAACATTCTTGAACCGGCAAGAAACTGAATAATTGCCCACCTCCATTTCCTCCAACTGCAGCACCCTATTGTCCCAGAACACCACCACCCCTCCCGCCGCACCCCTTGAGTTCAAAGCCCCCCATTCCAGACATCTTCCTACCCCTAAACTCCTCACAATTGCTCTCATCATCTCCTGCAATTTTGTTTCCTGGAGACACACTAAATCTGCTCTCTGGGTTTTAATCACATCTTTTATCAGTTTCCTCTTCTCTTTGTCATTTGCCCCCCTTACATTCCATGACATAATTCGAATCCTCATGTAACACACTCTTGATACCCCCTGTCCCCTCCTGACCCGCTATAATTCACTGACCATTCTAGTTTCTTCAACTCGCGATCAAATCTTGAGGTTCTCTGACCTTTCCTCTTTTTTCCGCTTAGATTCTCGCTTCTATCTCTTCTGTCCCTCATTTTGTGGAGAAGTTTCAGAATATCCCTCTCACAGCCCTCTGTTGGCATTCCCAAACAGTGGCAAAACTTTGCCATACAGCTGTAATTCCACGACTCCATATCCTTATCCTCCTCCTCTCCCCATTCCTTCCTTCCATCTTTTAGCGGGAAAAACCCGCTCGTACTCTTCTCTCCCATTCTCTCTTCTGCCGGACGCATGCTTAGAGGGTTGATATTTAACCCCTCTTCGGTTTCCTTCAGAATGACTTCATGACCACATCTCTCCTCCATCTCAAGCAAAGAGCCCCCCATCCCAGAGAAAGGAGAAGAAGAAGAAGAGGCCCGACCCCCCCACACGCAAACAGTCGAGGGTTTTAAGAGTGAATACCTGGAAACTTCCTCCAAAAAGCACTCGTCCGTAACTGAGCAGCGTTCTGGTGTCCCTCTCGCCGCTAAAGGCCCCATCCCTCCGACTAGACTTTCTTCGGCGAAAAACTCCTCAGTAGGCACAAGGAAAGACGAAGCCCTAGCTTTTTCGCCAGGTTCATCCCATGGAGTCTTGTAAGCAAACGAGGCCCAGGCTGATGCTAAGATGGGCTGTCCCTCTCCTCCTGCCCCTCTAGATCTGATGTGCAGCCAGCCCAGCCCATCCTTTTGAAAAGAAGATGGGCCAACATCGATAGCCTGCTCCACCGAGGTGTAATTTACCCCTAAGCTGGAAGGCCCACCATTCTCTACCACTTTGGGCCTATTGTCCAAATGACCCAGCCCATTGATTACTACTCAAAAAGTGCTATTTGATAACTTCTAATTAATCCTTTTAAGCACTTTTGAGTAGTAGTTAGTGCCTTTTAACCCAATTAGCATGTTAAGGCCCCTTTCAATCAATACTAATCAAATTGTGTAAGTTTTGGTGTTTTTGTTAGTATTTTGATCACCAAAGCATTATGAGATTGAGGAGAGTTATTTGGAATCATTGGCAAGCAATAGGAAGCTCAGAGGCATGAAGAATCAGAGCCTTGAAGCTCTTATGCCATAAGCAAAGTGGAAATGCAAAGGGGAAGCAAAGAGGATTCAACCATGGAGCACTCTTGATGACAGTCACTGCAGCTAGTTTTGGAGCACTTCCTGATGTTCAATTTATGCATACAATATGTCATTTGAAAGCTTGGGAAGTCAACAATCCAATGCCTCAAACCGTGTGCAATTTGGATCTGAAATGAGGAAGCTACAGCCGTTGGAAGATAACTACTCCAAGCTGAAGGAAAGAAGACTTCAGTAAAGTGCTGCGAAATCACCATTCTTGTTGCGGAATGGTTTCGCAGCCTTTTTGCACAGTGCTATGGAGTTCCCCTGAAGCTTCACGCCGCGATGGAAGCCAAACACCTCAAGTTGGAAGTCCACTTTGCAAAGGTGTTGAAGCAGTTGGTTGCTATGAAGAAATTTCGCAGCTCCTCTTGAGTACCTGCGAAATTTCGCAGACCTCATCTTTCACCTGCGAAGTGGTCCTTAGTGCTTCCTGATATTTGTAACCGACTCTTGGAGATATTTTTCATTAGATTTTTGTTGCTTAAATGCCTAAATTCTCCTTGTAAGTCACCAATGATAGATTTCCTTAACTTTTAAGTTAGGAATTTAGCAAAATACCATGGGATAGCTGTACTTGGGATTTTTGGTATAAAAGGGAGCCCGAGGAGCCTGTTCTGAGGGTGTTCTGTCTGTTGAACTTTTTGTAAATTCCAAAGAAAGAAATACAAAGAGCTTTAGCTCTTGACTACCTTACCTTCTCACTTCGTATTTTAATATTTTTTCTAAGTTATGCACTCTCTGAGGAATTTTCCCCAGAGAATGAGTAGCTAAACCTTTTAGTTCCTTGGAGTTAAGGTTGCCGGGAAAGGTTCCAAGTGCATCAATCAGAAGCTTTGTGGTTTCAGCTATGAATGAAGAGTAAGTGTGTCCCGTGAATGGTTTCTAATGTTTTTAGTTAACTTAAAACACCTTGGAGTCACCTGGGCCAACACTTGGTAAGGCAAGTGATCTTCACCCATGGAGATGCACTAGTTTACCCCTTGCGAGCCTCTGGTAGGTGACTTGAAGGTAGGATTTTCTAGAATAGCCAACACTTGGTAAGCTTTTGGACTCTTAGGAGACATCCATTAGTTACCTCTTGCGAGCTTTTGACGGATAATCCAAGGTTAAAGATCACCTTGAATGGTAAAAGCTAAGTGAGAAGCTTGAACCATTGCAAGTTGCATCAATGAGAGAATTAAAGCTGAAATCCAATTGAGGGATGCATTTATGCAGCACCTGTTAGAGAATTGACTTAGTGTTAAGTCTCTAATGTGAGTAATTGAACCAAGTGACCGGAGCTATGCTTTTGCATGAGAAACCTCCCCTGTATACCTGAATCTCCAAGGAATGCTTTTCTTCTTAAGTTATTTTCATCACTTGTTGTGTTGTTAATCTAAGTCCAAACCTTTTTCAACCAAAGTTTGTGTTTTATTTCTTAAGCTAATCTTGAAATGAAACAACACCAATTCACTTTGAATTGGTATCATTTTTTACTTGAGTGTCCTTCCCAGTGGAACGATCCTAGAGCCACTATGCTATAGTAGCTTTGTATTTGCTACCCTAGTTCATGGTGTTATAGGTTAAAAATTTTGTTGATTACACCTGCCATCAAGGAGCACCAGCTGGACATACATCAACTGAGACACCAATTAGGCATGAATCACCCATCCCGCTGCACTAAAGAAATATCTACCCTTGAAGCCCGCTTCTCACCCTTATTGTCCATCTGGCCCAACAAATTTCTTTTATCACTTAAAGGGCCTTCTTGAGCGGCCCATTCCCCACCTCTGCTTGACTGGCCCCTTTCCCAACTAACCCTTGGCCCATTTGTCACCTTTAGTTTTTCTACCCACACCTCGGTACTCTCATGCTCCAGACTTTGGCTGTTTCTGGGCTGAGTCACTTCACACCCAGACTTGCAGCTATCAAGCCCACCCACAACGTCTCTTTCACTTGAGCCCACCTCTCCTTCCTCCTTGCCATATCCTGCCATCCCATTAGCTGAAACTCCCATCTTGTCACCATCATACTTTTCTTTTCCCGTTCTTTTTCTGACTGCACCTGATCCATCTGCTTCAGCTGCACGCCATTCTTCCTTTTCCATCCCACCGCTGTTCCCGGCGCGTGATCCCTCATCCCCTCTTTCCCTCATCCTTTCCCCCTCTCTCCAACTCAAGTTCATCATCGGCTCCACTGCTGAAACTCTAGGCTGCACCTCCCACCACAGACGGACTGCATAGCAAAAGGACTTCACCACTAAATTCAAAGTTCCTGGAAAAAAATTCCCGCCATTCTTTACCAAAATCCTGGCCCATTGAAGTTGAGAAAGGTTCTTTGTATCTTCATCCACCTCCACCAGACCTCCACAGCAATCACCAATACTTTTGAACATTTCTTCACTCCAACAGTGAAGCGGAAGCCCCACCACCCTTACCCAAACTTCTTTTGTTTGGCTTCCGACCTGTAAACACCCAGCCTCCTCGTTCCATCTCTCTAGATGCAGCGGCCTATCCTGAAATCTACGCGTCCCCCTGTTTAATACCCTCTCTGCTTCCCCTTCATCTTCAAATTCCAACAAGAAGAAAGGTTCCCCCAGCTTCAACACCTTAACTCCTTTCCTAAGGTTCCAACTGCGTTTCCCCCAGTATTTAAGCGACTCTAACTCCATCTCCATCGCTGCCCCTTCCCACCTACCAACTAGGCAACGCCCCAAAACTTCCTCCCTCCTCCTCAGACCCCTTCCTCCAGCCTGAAGCCACAGCTCTTCACCAACCCTTCCAGCCGGTCCTTTAACCACATCTAGGAAACTTTTTTCCCCCCCTGCTTCTTCTTACCACTGCACCCATCTTCTTCATCATCTATTGTTGCATCCTTCTTTTTTGATTTGAATTGGGTTGCTTCTACACCTTTGTCTTCCTTTTTAGTAACTATCCCCAACGCCCTTAGCTTCTCGGCTAGAATGGCCCATCCTCCTATCACGCCCTTTCCTTCAGGAAAAACTAAACAAAATCTCTTAGCCTCTACATCCACAACAGAGCATAAGATATATCTTCCTGCCCCGTTTACACGCCTCTCCAACCGGAACTTTCTTCCCTCTTCCTCCCAGACTTTAACCAATCTACCTTTCTTATCCTCCCTGCAACATTCTTCAAAGCATTCCAGAAGCTTCCTCAAACTTGATACCCCAAACCTGATCCAAGTGGAAAAGCCTCTACTCCTTTCCACAATGACACCTTTTAGTTTCCCTTTGATTTCCTCTATAGACACCTCAAACGTCTTCGATTCAATCGCTACCCAAACCTTTGCCATGCCTAGACTCGAACACTATCCAAGACATCAATCTTTCCATGCTAGGCTATCCTCTCCATCCCGGAGAGAGAACAGAGAGAGAAAGTTTTGGATTTTTGGAAGTTGTTTTGACACTGCCAAGTCAATTTCTGGCAGATTCCCATCTCCACTACCAACCTACCTACCCACACGCCCCACACCCAAAAAGAAAGGAAGAGAAAGAAATTGCAGTAAGTCCTGGTGATTTTTCTCATCTTTCATTTTGTTGCCGAGGAAACAAGCAAGAAATTTTGAGTCTTATTAGTCCCTTTTTGTTGCTCCATTTCCACCCTTAATAGAAGAAAAGCACCCCTCGCATTGTCAAGGAAAAGGTTGTGCCCCTCTTCCTCAATAAGCGAAGCTCTCAAACTAACACCACTTTATGGTCCACTTCAATTATCTCCTCAATCCCCAAAAACACCCCTCTTTTCTGTGGGCATAGTACCCTGACAACATGGTATATAAGCAGGATAAAGAGCAGAAATCAAGAGTCAAATATGGACTTGTTGCCCCCTCATTGGTGAACTCAGTCTCCATCACTAAATATTTGAAACTAGTTCCAGAGGTTTGGTTTCATGAATACAGTTGCGTAAAGGCAGGTGATGTTTTTACTTCTTTCCCTTTCCCTCTAGGATGAGCCTTTAAGCTTATACTATATACTTTGAGTGCACTGTTTTTGGCGTCTCCTCTTTTCTATATATACTTCTTCTCTTTACCTATTAAAAAAATCAAAAGTTTAATAGCTCCCTATGCTCCAAAAAGGAAGTCATCTTCAACAACATACAGTATGAATCCATAATTTGCCTTTCAATATCAATATCATTTTTTTTTTTGAGAGATTCCTTTTAATACCAATATCATATCTTTATCAATTTCAGTTTTCAACTTTATTTTCCATGTCCAGTGGCAATGTTTAATTTTCAGCATCAGTCTAATAATGTTTACTGTTCATCAGAAACATTGTTTACTTCTTATTATCTTTAAATTTCTATCTTTTTCACTTTCTTAGCACTAATTCCCTTTATTGTTATCACATGCTTTTGGTTCAGTATATTAATTTCAAATCTACACATTCACATTTCAACACATCTAGCTTATTTCATTTTTGTTTCTTAGTTTTAACTTCAACTTAGTGGTTTTTACAGTTAGTTTGACTAATCCAAGTAGAATGTATATTGGTGTGCTAAAGCTTACTGAATGATCCAGATGCCCTGACTTGGAGACATATAAAGTGAGTAGCACTGAGTGGTGGAATGTGATCTACTGGCTTCTAATCAATTGTTTGTTTATGACCATTACGGATGTTCGATTCTCTTTCTTCCCTCCTAACACAAGGATTTGATAATTTGACCAAGGGGTTAAATTAGGAATTGAGTTACACAACTATAAAAGATGAGGGCAAGAAATTGGAATGTGCTATAAAGTCAAAGTGTTGAAATTAAAGAGTATTGATAAGCTAAATGGAAATGTTAGCAAATGTATGTACATGTCTGCAAAGGAAATTATGTGATAAAAAACCAATTCTAAGAAATCTGTAATGATGTTGGAACCTAGAGCTCATTTGGGAGTGATTATCATAATAGAAGCGTTTTTATCCTGTAGCTCTTTTGTCAAAAGTGCTTCAAACATAAACATTTTTATGAAGAATCAATTAGTGTTTGGAAATGAGTGAAAAGAAGTGCTCTGATAGTGGTTTTTGGTGATATGTATGTTAACAGAAAGCTGATTGTTAAAAGAAGCACCTATCTAGTGTTAGTCTAATAATCAGCTTAAGTGTCTCTCTGCATGTTTAAAACTTTTTCAAATGTCTAATTTTGGTAATGAAAGTCTTCCAAGCATTTGGAAGCACTTTTAACCTTTCAAAATCACTCCCAAACTAACTCTTAATTCACTAAGATATAGAGACCTGAGAAAGTAAATGCTACCATTGTTATGGAGGTCATTGCTTTATGTTATGGTGATGACTTTGTTATTAGTAATGAACTCTCCCAATTTCTTTGCAACACTCCTACTCACATTTTTTTAATGGTTGATGGGGTTGACTATGCCTTTTGCTGTCTGACACTTTGGTATTTGTTCTTTCTTAGGTTTATCAATTTCTTTGTTATTCTATACTATTGGGATTACTGATCAAAAAAAAGTTATTCTATACTATTGGGATCTTGTGCAATTGCTTTTGGTTGAATTACTTTGGCTTCACCATCATTTTTAGTGGCTGATTTTCACCTTGTTGTCTTTTGGGACACCCTTTTGGTACACAACATATGGCTGAGATACATAGCAAAATGTTCTTCCTATCATGGAAATATCGACTTCATGCCTCCATTATTGCTCCACTTTCCTCATTATTTGCTCTATGTGACAACTTCTTGCGCATTTATTTTTTGGTTGAACAGATGCCATCTGTCTTCCCTGTTTTTTTTTACTGCTAACTTCAATTATTTATATCTCCTTTAAAGCTGTTCAATCTGTTCAATCTTTTTCTGCTGTTAGCTTATATTCTTTCCCTTTGACTATTTTTTTTCAGTTGTGCTGCTATGGGGCACTTGTCTCCTTCCTGATTAATTTAATGATTGCCCTCCAGTCACACGTCCTTTCGAAATTTGATTAATTTCTGTTGGTGTTGTTACAATATCATTTTTGTTGCATTTCCTCCAATGAATTCTAGGGACCTTCTAAATGCAAATTATTTAACTATCAAATAGAGGATTGCACAGTGCTACATTTATGACTAATTACCATAATACTATATCAGTCTACACAAGCACCCTAGTATTGGATTGGGAGGAAGATTAAAATTGGATAAAAGAGCAAGAATATAAGCTTGTGAGTAGTAAAGATAAAAAATATCTGTTCTGTTTTTCTCATCAGTTATGGGTTTGAATCAATGTGAAGTGTTTGGGAATTTTTACATCTTGATATTTTCTCGTCTTTCTCGAAAGATAAGGAGAAAAAAGGTTTCCACCAAAAGAAAGTTTCTGTTATAGGCTTGTATGACCATGAAACAAAAAATATTTATTAGTTCTATCACCAAGTATGGTTTTGAATCTAGGGGAAATGCTAGTGTCTTTGTTGTCATAAGATTTTCTTGTCCTTCTTGAATGATGAGGAGAACAAAAGATTCAGTCAAAAGAAAGTGACATTTGAAGTTTATCAATGCTTTAGTTGTATAGGGGAGGGACCTGGTGTTTTTTGAATCATTATGCAATGGATTACAAAAGGAATACTTTTAACAAAGATGTGAATAAAGGAAGGGTTGGTTGTTAAAATATGACTGATCTCAACCCCAAAGTTGTCTAGGCAAAACTTCCACACAGTTTGCCTATTGTCTTGAACAGATCTAACTCCAAAAATGTATAGGAAGCCTAATTAATCCAACCCACACCTCAGAGCTCACACACTGCTCCTGAAACACCTGCAACACGATTAGTTGGGGAAGAATATTATTCCCTTGAAAGCCCTGAAACCTTTTTGAGTACCAAGTCACAACCCTCTTTGATCAAATCTTGGGGAAAAGGCTGCCATTGAGAGCATTCACACCGACTCAACCCTTCTTCCACCATACCCTTTTGGTCTGGTACTCAATACAAAGCAAAAAGCCATGACCTATAGAACTATTTCACTGTTCAATGAAAATATTTCTCAAGGATGACAATCTTGAAGCAATAGAGGAAGCTTCCAAAGCTAAATCACCATCCATAGATCCTAAATGCAATCCCTACTTCACTACTGCAAAGGATCTTGAACCTCCAGTAGAAATATTGCTGGCCTGCACAACTTAGTTAAGTGAGTGTCACCCTTCTCTGGCCTAGGGAATGAAATTCTTAGGTTAGAGAAGGGTGAAATTCTTAGTCCGGAGCCAAAAATAGGGAATCTATAGAAAGGAAGAGCACCCTTTTTCTTTCTGCACCCTCTTCCTTTCTAAAGCTTCCCTTTTTCTTGCTCCAGCATTTGATGAGAAGCTTGTTGGAAGAGTGAAAGCAAACAAAAACTTTTATGCCTGTGGAAACGTGTGTGAGGTGGTGGGAGGAAGCTGCCATGCATCACCCCATTCACCCCTTTTGTTTATTTGTGAGTGAATTCCCAATGCTTTCTTATCTATAATTTTACAAATTTCGTTTTTCCTTCTTCTTCCTTTTTTTTTTTTTTTTTTTAAAAAAATAGGAAGTTTATAATATATTTTAAATATTCAAACCACCCAGAAAGTTCTTATAACTATATTCAACTCCCATAATTCCTGTATGAATGGTAAGTTTTAATAAATGTGATCATGCCTTAAATACTTGAATTTTAAATTTTAACTTTATTGTAGCCTCATACATTGTATGTTGTTAGGCTACTAATTTACCCAAAAGCTTAAGGTGTTATGTAATAAAAAAACAATGAACATCAAGCTAATTTGGATTAAAGTCCTAACACTCCGACTCATGGGCATGCTCCTTTGGGCTTCTACTTAAGACTCAATAAAAGTGAGAGATAAAGAAGCTGGCAGGTTCGAATCATGACTTCTCAAAAACCAAGGCTCTAATGCCATTTTAAGCTACCAATTCACCTAAAGGTTTAAACTATTAGGTAATGGACGGACAAATAGTAAATATCAAGAAATTTTGGCTAAAACCCTAACACATTTGATCAAGCAATTGCTGGTAAAACAATGATGGGTTCTAAGTGAATGGAAGGGGAGAAGAAGAGCTTGAAAATCATTTTTTCTCTTTTACTCGTCCACTGTAACTTGATGAAGGTTTTGGTTTTTTAGTGGTCTCTATTCATACATCTTATGGTGTTTTATGGATTTTCTCCTATTAAAAAGCCTTATTTAAACTACAGATTAAAAAAAATGATTTCTGACTATCAATTCTGTGTGATAGGTGTAATCTTAACTGTCAATTGAACAAGATATTTTATAAATCTTCTTTCCTTTATTCATTTAGCCTTTTTGTCTTTTTGTTGGGGTTGGAGGGGGAGGAGGAATTAACCCAAAAGAATTCCCTTGTGGAGAATTCTAAAAATTGCGTACATTTATTTGAAAAACAAAAATGATTTTGCTTACTTCCTATATAACTTTGTTGTCTTTTTGTGATTCAAAATTTCTTTTAGGGCTATCTTGCACAAGTACTTTCCTTTCAATATCAGCTCTCTGTGGTTGCAATTGATTCTTGTTCTCATCATGGAAATGTTACAAATGCACGTGCAGAACGAATCAAGAAGCACTATGCAGCTCAGATGCATAAATCTGGGTACAAGATCTGATCACCTAAAATTGTTATTTCTTTTTTATTTTAGTTTTTTGTTAATTTTTTTATTGCAGAATGGAGCCTAAGGTACCTCTCAGGCCACTGGCAGTATATTAGTACATGTTCTACATGCTTAGTTGAGCTCATTATCTGGTCTCATTTAGGAATCTCTCACAAAATTACTTGGTTAAGTATCTATTAGCTCATTTTTTATCAAGTACATGTAATTGTACAAATCCTATTGTATTTTTTTTATAAATAAATAAAATTGTTAGTGGATTTATTTCCTAACAGCTTAAGCTCTTAGATCAATTGGTAACTCAACATGGTATCAGAGTTTTGGTTCACTACACTTGTTTAGTTCAAATCTTTTCTTCTCTTTATTCCACCATCTGATTTGTTCATAATTGTGATTTGTCTGTCCACAAGCTGGTGTGGAGCCACATGTAAGGAGGGTATTAGCTTGGTATACATTGTGGGCTCATTTCCAAATAGCTTAAGCTTTTAGGTCAGTTTGTAGCTTAACAAAAATAAAGAGCTTTTAGGGGTGAAGGATGCCTACAACAAGCTGGTTGTTATCAATGCTTGCGACTTTCCGTATAGAGGCGTTTGGGTGGATAAGGTCCCAACCAAAGTGGCGTTTTTTTGCTTGGGAAGCCGCGTGGGGGAAGATTCTTACCTTGGATAGGCTTCAAAAACGGGGATGGCAATTTCCTAACCGATGTTTTTTGTGTGGTTGTGAAGAGGAGAGTGTAAATCACATTCTTTGCATTGTATAGTGGTAAGGGCCTTATGGGAAATTATTTTTGCCCTAGTGGGGGTTCAGTGGGTGTTCCCAGAGTTGGTGAAGGAGGCGTTATTCAGTTGGAAGGGCCCCTTGTGGGGAAAAAGAGGAAAAAATTTGGAATTCTATACCGTTGTGTATTTTTTGGACGGTATGGAAGGAAAGAAATAGGTTAGCTTTCAAGGGAGGGGTGTTAAATATACAGAAACTCAAAAATTCTTTTGTTTGTACCTTGTGGAGTTGGCTAGGGTGTATATTGGAGAGGAGTCCTCTTCACTCTTAGGTTTTTTGGAGTGGCTAGCGGCCACTTAGGGAGGGTAAGGGTGCTTGTTTTTTTGTGCTCTCGTTTTGAGGCAGATTGTATACGTCCTGTATGCTTGGTGGCCTTTGCCCTTTAATATATTCATGATATTTATCAAAAAATAAAATAAAATTGTATGTACCATCCAGCTAGTCTAATATGGAATTTAGGCTACATATTAACCACATGAGTGAGACTCATTAAATGCATGGTGCTGGTACCCTGATTTTGTCATAAATGGTCAACTTGGTTGGTACCTTAGATTTCAATAATTAAATTTTATTAAATTTAGATTCCTTTTCTATGTTTCCTGTAGTTCTCAATGATACTGATACTTTTTGCTCTATTAGGTCAGGGAGTAGAAGTTTGAATGTGCCAAAGACTGTAACATGCCGTGTAATGTCTGCCGACATGTTGAAAGCCGTGAATGAGATGTTACTGTATGAAGATGATGTTCAGCGTCCACAGCAGATTGGACAAAGCGTAAGCCAACCTTCTCATGCAGGACTAGATAAGAGAAGATTGCCATCTTTGTGTGATGTAGATAATGAGTCTTCATTTGTTCTTGCTGGACTTCACGCATGTGGAGACCTTTCAGTAACAATGCTTAGGTGAGTAATGAGGTATGCTTAGATTTTCAAACTTGGTTTTTTTAATTCTGGAATTTAATGAAAGAAGCCCCCCTCCACATTGACTTACAGATGCAAATTAATAGATAACTTGTGTCAAATATATGCTAGCCTCCTGTTGTTACAATGAAATGCTTCACTTCATCCATAACACTTCGGCAAGAGGAGTTTATCCATTAATGTTTCTTTGGGAGTGGCACCTTCTATCAAATCTTTATGGCTGGAAAAGATCGGCAAGCTTTGACTTGGGTGTTCCCTTAGAGATGTTAATGAGGCTTGATTGTGGCTAACATCAGCCCAAAGTAATGAGATGATTTATAGCTCTAAAATGGCTAGAACTAGTTTTATATGGTACACCTATGTTCACTACCAATTGCTCATACCAGTTGATCTGCTAATGGACTCAATATAAAATCTGGGACACTTTCATTCCAAAATGCAAAATTTGTCAATCTGTAAGTTTCTTCTTATTCTTTCCTTTTTAAATTCTCTCTCTTAGCAATGAAATTTGCCATAACTTGATTAGAGAGTTGCCAAACAAAAATAATGTTCTTTTATCATTCTTCTGTTGCTAAGTAAAAAGTTGGTCTTGCATTTGAAACTAGCCGATTTCAATTAAATGATCTAAATAAAGCTATTCATGTACCATATTTATAATAAATAAGGACATCCACAATGTACCACATTTCAATGTTATTCATGCACCTTGTAATCAGTCTAGTCTAGCGTAGTAAATAATGGGACATACCTTTGACCCATTTCTACTTCTTATATCCATGTACCATAGAAATCCATTTTGCAAGTTATTATAATAGATTTATGATGATATATAGCACTATGAAGTGAAATGGACTTAAGTTGCCTACAACTCTCATTGGCCACTTAATAAGCACCCAACTACGCTACTAGTCAAATGAACTATTCTCAACAAGCCAAGCTTAAGCAATTAGGCTTGAGTAGATGAGGTAGGTTATAGGCATTATGAGGTGTCGTTTTGTAAGATAAAAAGAAAGGGGGTCTAGGTGTTAGAGCCTTGTCTACGCTCAACGAAGTGTTACATGGAAAAAGGTGTTAGAAATTTTCTTCGAAAAGGGATTTTCTGTTGAGGTAAAGTTTAGGGAATAATTGAGAAGTTGGTGTTACCATGAAGGAAGGGAGGCTATGGTGTTGGTTCGCCCATAGCTGTTAGAAGAGGGTGGGCATGTTCCATTAGAAAACTAGGCTAGAGGTACTTAATGGAGAAGAGTTAAATTCTAACAGGATGTTTGGTGTGGCAACTCTTCGTTGAGAGAACCTTTCTTACTCAATACTCCTTTGCAGCTTCTTAGGTGGCTGATTTTTGAGAATATTTGAGTGGGAAGGGGCTTTGGGACCCATATTACTTTCGGCAGTTCCAAGTTAGATAACATTAAGAGTTTGTTTAATAAGTTTGGGGGAAGACTTAGAGAAGATGAGGATAGGTTGGTTTGGGATGGTACGAAAGATGGGAAGCTCTTTATTCAATCCTTCTATCATGCTTTGGATGATGGAGAGGCTTTCCCCTCCCAGGAGGTTTAAGAGTCTAAAGTGGGATTTTTTGTTTAGGAGGAAGTTAAGGGAAGGATTCTAACATTGCTACATCATACCAAGGATTCTAACCTCGGATCAACTTAAAAGAAAAGGGTGGGTTCTTGTATATCATTGCTACATCATACATATATAAGAGAAGAAGAATTAACTAATCATATCCTCGTCCATTGCAAACAAGCAATTTGTCTATATATATATATATATGTATGTATGTATGTATGTATGTATGTGTATATTGGCTTTATTCGACATCTATAATATTCTCTCCAATTTAGTGAAAGAGGTTCTTAAAGGTTAGCATGAGTGTTTTATTAGAAAGAAAGGGAGAAAAGGCTGAGGGATAGCCGCTCTGTGTTTCTATTGAAGTATGATGTATTCCTCAGTAAGAAACATCCTTTTGAATTGACATGGATCCTTTGTTAAGAAAAAAAAGGAAGAAAGCTTAGGAAGTAGCTCCATTGTGTTTATTTTGGACCATTTGATTGGCTGAACTCTAAGTAGGAAAAGAGTGTTTTTTGTGTCTCCCTCTGCTTTGTATGGCCTTTTGGCTTCTTTGTATACACCATGTATATTTTTGTGCGCTCTTTTGTTAGGTACTTTTAATAGATTTGATCTTTGCCTTTTAAAAAATAATACTATGGTGAACATCCTGTGTTGAGGGATACAAATCCATCCTAATCACAATCCATACAATTGTGAATCTAAATCTCCCTGCTACAAACAAGGACCGCAAATCCAGGTAACCACTCAAGGGGTGGGAAACCCCCATAGTCAAGTTTTTTTTTTAATTACCTAACATATACGAGGGAAATATAAAAACACACGCACATATACATATCTAGGTATTTATTTATATACCTATATTCATGTGTTGTATATATTGAATCAGGACATTTTTGGAGTGCAAAGAAGTTAAAGCAGTGGTTAGCATTGGTTGTTGTTACAACTTACTATCTGAAGAAGTATGTGAGAGTTCTGCTTCCCAATGTGGTTTTCCAATGAGTACCGGTATTAAATCTGCTGGCTTATCACTTGGAAAAAGTTCACGCGACCTTGCTTGTCAGGTACAATTTTATCTTGCTTTTCTTATTATTGTTCAGTTTGCAATGGAGGCCTTCAAAGATATTCACTTATCCAAGTTTGTGTCAACATTTTGCATATTACTAAGAATTGTAAGCAAAATGTGGTACCTTCTCTCATTTTTATTTGTTGGATCATGGACTTGAAAGAAGGTTAGGCACCACATCAGTGGGTTCATGGAATTTAACTCCACATGGATGCAGATAGCAAAGGTATATGTTTATTAGGCAATTATGTCCTAGATGACCCCGACTAGAGTTTTCTCTGGGTCCAGTCTTGCATGTCTTGCCCCTTTGGTTGGGTAACTAGAATTTTGATCAGTGACACTTTCTAATGTCAACCAGTTAAAGCTGGAAGTAAAATCGTTGAGAGAATGATATTGTGTAGGTTTAGAAGTTGACTGATCTCTGTTAAACTGAACTATCTGAGCTTTGTGAGGAAGAATCTCTTCTTTTGGTCAGTGTTTTTTAACCTCAGAGAAAACCTTCAAGAAGGGAGGGTAATAAGATGTCACTTCAAACCTGAGATGCCCCTTGATGTCTTCATTTAAGTAAGCTTGAAGACTTGTCTAAATGCTGAGAATTTTGGACCACCAAAAGGAGTTAAATATTTGGCAACTGGAACTGGTAGAGTTGAATAGTAAGTAGTTTATAGTTCTTTTTTAATTGAACTATTGGAAATCATTTTTTTTTTTTTTTGATCAATAAGTATATGATTGTATTGCAAAGAGGCGCTAAAGTAGCGACCTGCCGAATTACAGTATAAAGGGACTTAACCCCCTTACAAAAGGGCCCATACAACAAAGGACAAGGCAAAACAAAAAAATCCTCTCCCTTAACGCATACACACCCACTCTATAAATTCTATTAAGGTCGAAGGACCATCTTTTATCCACAATTTGGTTTCCGACCACAATAAATACACAAAAGATACTTTCAGCCTTTGAATGGACAGCCCACAATCCTCAAATGCAATTGAATTTCTAGCCTTCCATATAACCCAAAACAAGCATAACGGTCCCAATTGCCATGCCACCTTCCTTTTCTTTCCCACAAAAGAGCCCCTCCATCCTAAAGGGGTTTCCTTGACCGAAAGAGGAAAAACCCACGAAACTCCAAAAAAGGAAAGGAACACCATCCATACTTCCCTTGTTTTTTCACAATGAATAAGAAGGTGGTCAATTGACTCCTCACTCTTATGGCATAAAAAACATCTATTTGCCATAACCCAACCTCTCTTTTGCAAGCGATCCAAGGTTAGAACTCTCCCCCAAGAAGCCTCCCACGCAAAAAAGCTCAATTTGGGCTGCACACAAGAGTTCCATATAATCTTCGAAGGGAAAAAAGCAAGAGACCCTGGCTGCATGGTCCTATACAAAGATTTCAACGAGAAATCCCCATCCTTTGATGCCATCCACTTCACCCTATCCTCCTCATCCCCCCTAACCTTCTTCCCCTCCAAGCAACAAAATAGCCTTTCCACTTCTTCCAACTCCCAATCGTTGAAAGGTCTATTGAAACAAGGGTTCCAACTTCCCCCCCTTTCCCCCTCGGCTGTCCACACTTCATTTACCCAAACCTCTTGTTCGAAGCTAAAGCAAATAAAGAAGGAAAAGCCTCGCTCAAAGGGATGGTTTCACCTTCTCACTATTGGAAATCATTTTTACTCATTAGGCATTAGAAAGAGCATAGATGATTGATGAAGTTAATATCCATTTTCAGGTGAGGCAACAATAAAATGGTTGTCATTCTCACTCAATCAGGTGATTAGGGTTTTTAGAGTCTTAAATTATAGTTCTTAATGAAACGAAGTTGCATTTAGAGTCTTAATTTGCAAATGTCATTGGGTTATGCTTTGCATTTTGTTGGAAAACCATGCTGATCAGTCTTTTTTTTTTTTTTTAGGCATTGTACTTTAGCCTTATATAGATATATCCATTCACCTCACTGCTCTTATTAGAGTGCAGAGAGATGGAGTGTCATGGGAAAGGATGCTGGTCTTCATAATTTTGAGTTGCATGCTTTCCGGGCTGCCTACCAGATGGTATGTGCTATCAAACAACATTTGTCCCCCTTCATTTGTTTTTTTTTTTTTTTTGGATGTTATTGTTTGTTTCTTATTGTCAGACTTGTAATTGTCTAGTGCAACTACTCAAAATATTCTAGGCAAACCATAATATTTTGTGTCTATATGTGCTACCTTGAAAATCTTAATGGTTCTGATATTTTTGAGGCCAATATTTGCATGTATTCAAAGCATGTGGTAGTATTATGTTGGTTTAACTCATCCATAGCAATATCAAGAGATCTTGGCACTTCTTTTATTAAAAATAAATAAATAAACCAACCTGACTAATTCAAGCCAACCTTCACTGGTTGGTTTTGGTAGTGCCCCTTGGTTGGTTTGGTTTGGTTTAGATTTTTCTCTTACCAATTAAGTTCTGTTTGGTTGCTGTAGGAATTTTTTATAACCGAACTAACCCAAGCCCATGTCTTCAAAGCTTTAATAGAAAAACCTAGAAAAGAACCTTTTATTTTATTTAGGACTGGCCTGATGGCACTCTCTTACCCTGCTGCTTATCCTTAGAACACAGAACCAAATACATTGCAATTTTGACATTTATTAGCTTCTATTATTTCTGGTCTCCATTCAGTGCAAGGCACATGATTCAAATGTCCATCAGTTATCTGGTTCTTTGTATTTGAAGCTCCATCAATGTACTCTGCAATATATCATTGTGGAATTTCCTAAGATATGTTGGGATATTTCATGAATTTCTCCCTAAAAGCTGTCAGGAGAAAAATGTTTGGAATATCAACAATATCCCCAATTTACGGTGAAAGTATGAGTGATATCTTGACAACAGTTGCTACAGATATGTGTTTTGATCTTAAGCTTTTATTTCTCTGTTCTAAGTTCTAACCTTGTTTTATGCTGCCCCAGAAAAAAGAAAAAAAAAAAAAAACACAAAAACACAAAAGAACAAACAAACAAAATGGGAACCTTTGTGAACTTTTTACCTGATAATTGTGATGTTAGAAAGCCCTATTCAATTGGCACAAGGACTTCCTGCATTGTTTCATGATATAATACTCTTTGATCGGAAGAATAGCTTATGTACATTGATACAAGCATGCATGCAAAATCAAATCAAGACGACCCAGTGTTCATGTGACATGCTAGGAAATGCACACCATTTTTTTAGAATTTTTTTTTCCAATACAACTCAATTCCTTTTTTATAGGTTGTTTAGGAATATCACCTTTTTGCCTCTCCTACCATGAAGACATCATATTTTTTGTACCTTGTGAAGGTTCTCTATAGGTATTATCCAGACGTTTTGATTACAAGCCCTGCTATAGGGCGTCAAGGGAAAGCTTTGCGCCGCCAACAGCAAAGGAGGAATTTGGAGTCTTCCCTGCATCCTGAAAAAGGTACACATTTACCTCTGTCTCAATCTCAATAACACTGTAGGATGAAAAGAAGCTGCCCAACCAAGTTGACAAAATTTGAACCTGGTGAATAAGGAGTGTACTGCTAATAAGTCTTCCATATTGCTGTCAGTTTTTCCTCCTTTGTCTTGGAATTGATTAGGCCTTAAAGGCCTACCAAAGCAAAGCTGTACAAGCAGTGTACATCCAGGAGAGCTTAGACCCATTGTAATGATGTGATTCAGCTTAAGATAGTCCTCTGCGGGACTAAATTAGTGTAGTGCGTATGATTGTTGTTTTATGATTATTTATGTGCTACGGGGAGACATTTGAACTACCCGTCAAGATGACTGCAAGTTACTATTGAAACATGTGCTGCAGATGACAAAGCAGCTTTTGCAATGGAGAAAGATTCCTTATTTCAAGGGATTTCTTCTGATGAGACTACCATATCTGACGCAATTAATTCTGTTGATAAGTATTCCCTCTTTGAGAAATTTTGCAAGTCTGGGTTGTGCCGCCTTGGTCTCAAACCTTTGCCAGATGTGAATTTTAAAGAAGTGTGGGAGGAAGCTGCACCATTTGCTGTATGTTACTCTCAGTACCTAATTGATTTTACTTGCATATTTATATATGTAACAATTCCACTTCACTTCTATAAGAGAAAGCTTGCTTGATGTTTAACAAAACTCCAGTGTATCATATTCTTTCAACTCTATGCTTCATTAACAGAGTTGGTATTTCACCTTTACATCAGCATCTATGAGGGATGCCCATGTAAAATTATGGGAATCCCTGTGGTTTATTCATGGTGATGAATCTTATCATTCATAGCATATGGTTTTTTGGTTGTAATGAGATGTGTTGTTACAAAGTCCAATGATTTGATTTGTTATATTGATATTAGATGAGCACTTTAAAGTTTGTTAAATACCTGTCATGGAAATGACATGACCAAGGTTTAGGTATGGGATATGTTTCCAGCTTGCTTAATTACCCTTAAACTTACCTAGAGAAGCTAACCTCATCTCTGATTATGGTTCTCTCAATTATGGTGTTAGGCTTTTTAAGAATCATGAATATACTTAGAAGCATCATAAATTAACTTCCAAGACTTAAAGAGATTATACAGTTTCTAATGAAAGAAAAAGAACTTCTAAATCTCACATTCTCTTTTATGAGTGAGCTTGTCTATTCATAAATCATGTTGAAAAAAATGTTCTACAAAATTTCTATACAAGCACTTCATTCTTATAATTGTGGTACATTGTTGGTGTCTTCTTAGTGTTTAAATTGTATTGCAATATGTTATTTGTTAAGCTACCAATTTAACTCAAAAGCTTAAGCTGTTAGCTAATGCACCAACCGTGAATATCAACCCAACTTCGGCTAAAGCTCAAACACTATGCCAGACAAACAGCCTTCTTCGGGCTTGCTCTTGCACCTGTGCTTGATGAATGGGGGGAATAAACAAGCAATAATGTTTGAATTCATGACATAATAAAAATCAAGGCTCTAGTATCATGTTAAGCTACCAATTTGACCCAAAAGAATAGGCTAATAGGTAATGGATCAAAACACATATCAAGCCACTTCGGCTAAAGCCCCAGCAATATGATTTATTTATTTGTTATCATTATTTCAAGGCATGTGTCATTAAGTTTGAAAATTATGAAATACTTTAGATCCTGTTATACTATAATACTTTGTCCTAATTCATCACTTGTTCTCATACAGATTCTTCCTTGTGGAAATAAATAACAGTGTGCATGCCATTCACTTTATTTATATAAGTCAGCTGGGTAAGCACTGATTAACATCACAATTCCATGCAGGAATTTATTGGACCTTATTGGTCTCTTCGTGCTGCTTTAGGACCTCTTTTGGAAACACTTATTCTGCTTGATAGATTATTGTTCCTCCAAGAGCAAGGCAGTTCAGTGGAGGCAATCATGTTGCCTATTTTTGATCCTGTATTATCCCCAAGGAATGTCGCCATAATTGCAAAGAAAAGAAATTGACACAAATTTGAGAAGCATTGAGTTAGATACGGTGCAACTTGCATGCAGGTAATACCTTCTTTTTGTTAACCTTCACAGACTTACAGGTGGTTATTTATCTGATATTATATAGTCAAAATGGGAAGCTGTATTTTTCTTTTCCTGATAGGTAAAAATTCAATATTACCATTACATGGAATTGAATCAGGAACCTCCCCACGAACCCCACCTCAACTCAGATTTTTTTCCCCCTCTGCATGTCTTAAGCTACTACATGGCTTCTTCTAGGCATGAAATCTAAATTCAGCAGCTGCCTATTAGGTTCTGAGGATCACCATTTTTTCTTTTCCTTTATGTTTTACTCAATCATCCTTCATGCATATATTTTTTTTGTTGAGTCAGCTTCCTTCAACTTCTTTGTCAGGGCCCAGAACCCGTGGTTTAATTGTTAAGGTGTTGTAGTTGTTTATTCCATAATATAGTACTTTGTTGAAATTAAAAATATGGCGATGTCCCTGTCATTATGGGCCATTATGGCCTGAAATAAGATAAGCACAAGAGCTCAGAGTCCTCATGTCCTCATTGCATTCTGGCAAAGACAAATTGTGAGTTACTTATGCATCTAATATGCTATTTTAGGTGCTATTTACGGTCTATTCAATTAAGGCTTCTGTTATTAAATACCAAAACAATTCCAAAGCCGTTAGTTGTTTGTATTTGTCTAAAAACAAAATGATGCAACAGGTTGATTGCTGAATTTCATTGGAGTGTGCTTGTCTTGTGTTTCTTCTGGTGGGAATGAACAGGTGTATGACCAGTCTTTCCCTACAAATCTCTATTGCTTAGGAGGTTGGAATGAGTAGGACGGCTTTGTTTGCATTCCAACTTTCACCAGAAACACCTTTGAAGCTTGACCCATTCCATGAATTCCTCTTGAACTCATAAAATTTTCAAAGAAACTACAACACAAGCCAAGGTACTATCAACTTGGTACATTGTATTAGTTTAATCGTTAGCTGAAGTAGACAGATGGTAGAGTCTGATTTATTTATTGGTCTGTATCTGAGGAAGAAGATTCTTCTAACTAATTTGTGGAGAGGAAGACATTGCATTTTGTTAAACTAATAGGGGGATCACACTTGTTCACATTTGACTGACTTTTTGTCTCTTTTAGAAAGTTGTAGTCTTGATTGGATTAGTCTTTGGAATCCAAGTAGTATTTTTGCCCGTGAAACCTTCTACCTGATGATTTTTAGTTTTGATAGAAACCGATGCTAAAATCATGATTTTGAAAGGATAATGACCAATTAAAGAAGTCTCCCTAAATTTGAAACAACTCCCTATACAAAGCCAAAACTGGGCTCTCTCGAATGTGATATTTTTTTTCTTATGAATCCTTTTCATAAGTCTTCTTTCTTTTTTTTCCTATTGAATTACCCAGATAAATTCAAAAGCTCTTACTATGCTTAAAAAAAAAGGGCTCTTTGTTAAGCTTTTGTAAACTGATTATTGATTTCCAAAAAAGCTTATATCTGAAAGCAAAAGCCAAAGCATGTGATTGAACCAAACAAGTGAAAAAAAAGAGGGAAACTCTTTTGCTTTTTGACTATGACTTAACTCGATGTGAGGTTGACATTGAACTCGTAGCTTTAAAAGGATAATTTGATACTACGAAAAAGTTTTATTAAATATGAAATAACTTTTCGTGCCGAAAAAGAAGATTGAGAAAAACCAACGTTGTTCTCGATTCCACGTCCTCTTTTAAAGACCTTAAGCAAAGAACACTTTTACGGACACATAAGACTTTTGAGGTAACCAATGGAATTGGGTTGTAGTGGACGATAAGTAAGATGTGGCTAGCAGTTTGGATGAGAGCAAGATGAAATGAACCATTGCTATCACTAGAAAAGGAGTCATTCAAAGAAATAAAAGAGGAGAAAAGCAAAATACAAGGAGTCCACTTCATCGTCTATCTCTTAAAAGATTCCTCAAAAGGTTAGCCATTTATGCTAAATACGACTGTTGAAACTTGAAAGCTTCCTTTTTTCTCTTCCTCCTCTTTTGCTTTCACTGTCATTTTAAAGTTGGATGATAGTGTCAATGTCTATTTCAAAATTATTTAGGTTGGACTTCCATTTTTGACCAGCTTGTGGATTGGGCTTTTCTAGTTTTGGATAAGGAATAAATAAACGGATGTCGATTGAAGTTTGATTATGAAAATTTCACTACATATTTGGAAAAAGAAAAACAAAGATATTGGAAGAAAGAATGAAGATATTTTAGTGGAGTTTTGGAGGTAAATCTTAGTACGGAAATGCATCTTTTGGAACTTCTTCCATTAGGTGTCAAATTTTAATTCAAACTTCCATTGCTTTACGCCATTTACTTTAATATAGCCATGAAACGAATAGTTTATGGCAAGAACTTGATCAAGTGGGAATAGTTGGTGACAGTTGAGTTTTCCACAAAAATCTTGTTAAATATTGAATTTCTAAGCCTCATTTGGATTTTAAAACATTGGAACAAAAGAAAACGAAAATTGTGAAAAAATAAAAGTAAGAAGAAAAGATTAAAAAATGAGGAAAAAAATAATTTAAATTTATAAAATTTTCACATGGGAGTGTGAAGAATTTGAATATAGGAAAGTTTTTAAGGAAGGTTTATTTTATACTTGTTTTTTAGAACAGATTTTTGTTTTTCAAAATAAAAAAATATAGAAAACACGTTTGATAACAAAAAATTGTTTTCTATTTTCTTTTAAAGATAGAAGCAAGGTGTTTTCAAATAACATATTTTAGTTATTTTATGTTATTTTCACTTGTTTTTAAGATTGTTTTAAAAAATAATCATACAAAATACGTAGAATAATTAAAAATAAAACACAATATATAAAAATTATTTTTAAAATATATTTAAACATATTAAAGATAGGTTTTAAACATTTTAGGTTTTTAAACATAGTTTTGTCCTACAAAAATCAAATAAAATTTTCAAAAACTGTTCTCAAAAATTATTTTTTAAAACGGTTATAAATAGCACTTAAATAATTTTTATTATATGTTATCTTTAAGGCTACTTTATGGATAAAACTGATATACATATTTATTTATTTATTATTATTGTTTCTTTAGTGTAGATTGATTGATGAAGTAGAATCTAGATTAAATTGGATAAAATAAAGTGAAGTGACCAATTCCAAAGTTGATATTTATCATACGATTGTATTGTCAAGTAAGGCAATGGTGTGTTGAATACGAAACTATGATTGGCATGTTTCTTGTCGAATCAACAAGCGGGTGCTTGCTAGGTAACTACCCTTTTTCTCCCAAAAAGCTCTCATCAATGTTGGACAATATGGAATATTCGGTTCAAGAGAAATCGTATACTACTTCTCTTGACTTTTTTCTAACATATAATATTAAACTTTATATTATCGACTATAAAATAAATAAAATATTAAATGCTCTTTTGATTACACTTTATTGTTGATATTTCTAAAATTAGAAAAAATAGCAACTTTCATATAAAGTTCTTAGAGACTATATTGAAAAAGTAACGATTTAAAAACCGTTTTAAAAAACTGAGGTATTAAAAAAATTTATCTTAAAATTTAAAAATTTTGAAATTATAAAAATAAATTTATGTTTTTATATAAGAGATTATGACAACTTTCATATAAGATATAAAAATTCTTAAGACTTATATTGAAAAATAATGATTTAAAAACCGTTTAAAAACTGAGTATTAAAAAAAAATTATTATCTTAAAATTTAAAATTTTGAAATTAGAAGATAAATTTATTTTTTTTATATAAGAGATTATATTTTTATATATAATTTATTATTACTTTTCAATTTTAAAAACAAAAAAGTAAAAAGTATATCTAAATAGACACTAACTTATCATCGACATAACTAGCTTTTCCCTAATAACGTGGGCACGTGTTGGCAAGAGATACTACCTTTCTATCTTATTCTATAAAAAGAAGATATAGGAAATATATAAAGGTTTTAAATAGACTAGTCAAATTGTTCCTATTTCAAATTTTTATTACATTAAGATCGTGATTATTTATGACAAATTTTTTAATCTGATTACTATGATTGGAGATACAATCTATGGCTTTTGGTTTTATTATATTTTTGTGCTTTTTAAAATCATTAACATTTGCTATTAGAGTTATACTTCTAGTTTGGCATTCGATTTTATCTTTTTGCTTCATTGAAAATTATTTACCATTGCAAAAACTTCATTGTGTCAATCACATTTGTGATGTTTATTTTGTTTGGGTCTTTAATGATTTTATCGAAATATATATATATATATATAATATATATACATCATTTGGAGATCTATATAAGATGTCTACATATATATATATATATATAGACATACGTTTGAGATTTTAAATATTAAATTATGATATTTACATTATTTGAACTCACTACTACTATGGAATAAATTATATACTCATATCTTTGAATTATATATATATATTATATATATAATATATATATTATATATATTAGATAGATAGATAGATAGATAGATAGACACACTCATATTGATGGTGTGCTTAATGGGGTTTATTTCTATAATCATTTGTTTCAATGATAGTCCATGGATACAACTTTTGAAATTATGCTATATATCTATGGATGTCAACATAGAGAACGGTTGATGTATTTGTGATATATATGAACTTTATTGATTATCTTTTGATGAAATTTTCATATAGGTAATGCACAAAATATTTTTGACATAGACCAAAGAAATTTGAGGGAGAATTTTTTTTCTCTCTATTATTCAAATTGATTATACTAATGATATTTATGCATGAATGGTTGAGACCATCCACCTTAGAAAAAAAATCTAATCCTTAATTTTAGGAGAGAAAATCTCTCATAAAATCAAGGAATAAGTTAGAATTGGAAATACAAATGTAGTATAACTATGACACAACTATAACACAATTGTAACAAAGTTGTTAATACTGGGAAAAGAAGAATATTTTTGGCCTTCATTATCAAGTTGAAGATCATAGTTGACCTTTATTGTTGACCTTAAGAACTTGCCTTTAGTTTGCATCGCGCCATTGTTGTAGGCAAAGCCTCAAGAAAAAAAAATTGTGAAAGCAGCCAAGACTTCAACAAAACTATCACTATCACCTTCTTGTCTCAACTTTCTCACCATCGCCCTTGGATCTTCCTTGACGTTGACATTCTCTTCACCTCAAACTCCCACCCTCGCACCACTACAAACTCATTGCAAAATAGAAATCATGCCATCTCATTGCCATTGTCTTTGCCAACGACAACAATCATTGCACATAACGTCTCCTCCTCACATTGATTCTCTTTCTCACCATTGCTACAAGTGAAGATTTTCTTCTCCATGTATCGTCTCTTGTTCTCATTGCTAGTGCAATGTATATTGCAAAGAACAATAGACAACGAGAAGTGTTCCTTGCACTATAGATTTTATTGGAAATCGAGAGTGTCAAACCTCCGACACATTACTACAATTGCCACTATCCTACATTGACACTAGTGGGAACTCTAACACAGTTTTAAGCCCTAAGAGTAGTCTTTAGGAGCCTTTTTATATTTCCAAAAAAAAAAAAAAAGGAATGAAAAATATGTGAGATATTAGAAATACCGCTATGCTACTCAATCTAAAGAAGTGACAACTAATCACACATAAGAGAATTGCAAAATCTTCAAGTGGCATACAGGCTTAATAGGAAGAATGATTTAAAATGGTCACAACTTGTTCGTACCTCTCTGAAGGAAAAAAGAAATCAAGTCATCTCCTAGGAATTGGACCAATGAGATGATACCCTTGGTTTGATGCTTATGATGAGTAAGACTTAATGATTATGGTATGGTTGTAGAATTCAATATACTTGAATTAGTGACACATGTATATTCCTGACAACTGTTAGATATAGTTCACTAGACATACTTAAAGGCACTAGATATAGCCCAAGTATACGAGATAAAAGTTAAACTAAACTAGCGAAATAGGGAAACAAGACAATTATAGAATATTCCAATATTGAAAAATCTATGGCAAGAACTTGATCACTATTGATGCACTGAGACAAATGTTTAAAAAATGCAATAATCATGAAGATTATATCGAAAAAATTGAACCTATGATTTCTTAGTTGATCTCAATGCTGAGTTTGACTAAGTTAGAGTTCAAATACTTAGCAAAGAGCTCCCCAAACTTGAATGAGACTATCTTTATTATTAAATTTTAATTGCATATAAATTAAGATAATAAGGAAGAGAGAATGCAAATACAAGATTTTTATAGTGGTTCGACGCAACCCAGCCTGCGTCCACTCTCTTCTATCTTCAATCCCAAGTTTGAGGTTCCACTATTTCAAGGCTTCTAAACCAAGCCTTCAAGCAATACAATTGGATTATGGTTCCAATCCACCCTCTTAGACTTTTGGCTCCAAGCACCCTTTACAATCCTCAAGACATACCCACTCTTGAACAACCTCTCAAGTGATACCCCACACTTGAGAATCCCTAAGTGATACCTCACACTTAGATTCTTCCTCTCAAGGATATACAAATAATTTCACAAAATCCTAGTACAAAACTTTAGGCTCAAATGATACAAGAAAGCTAGGATTGAATGGTGCACTAAAAATATGCAAGTTTTAGAACAATGGTGCACTCAAAAACACTCTCCCAAGGCTCAAATATATTCAATAAAGGTTTAGGAAGGTTAAAATTTTGAAACAATGAAGATTGAAGCCTTTTTATAGAGGAAAAAGACCAAACTAGCCATTGGGAGTTCGACCGGTTGACTACCCGTTAGCATTTAATGCTTGGCAGGTGACCGTTGGACCTCAACCGCCCCTTTCAACCGGTTGAGTTGGAGGTCGACCGGTTCCTCGATCAATTGAGCTAAGGATCGACCGATAGAGGTTCAACCTTGATCGGTTGAACAACTATTCTGGAAGAAAGAGAAATTTTTTTTGCACTCTTCGACCGGTTGAACTAGGGGTCAACCAGTTCCTCATTCGATTCAACCAATAAAACTATTTTTGGCGTAACAACCAACTTTTTCAACTTAAAAATCTTTTAAACAAGTTTGGAAAACATTTGACACAAGGTTTTAGTTGAAAACATGAAATCATCCAATTTTAAAATATTTAAAATAAAATAACTCTTGAATGATTTTGGTGCATAAGTGAAGAATGTAATGCATGAAAATCCTAGTGCACCAACAACCTTACAAAGAGATCTTATGAAATTTGGGTCTTGAAAAACACTTATTTTTTAGGTCTTCTTTTTCTTAATAATTTCTCTTTGGCTTGATTTGTCTTTGTGATTGCCACTTTGGAAATCTTCTTGCCTAATCACACTTGAAATAGAATCATTAGTTTTAAATCTTGTTTTGTTATCATCAAAACCGAGATTAACCAAACCTTGGTTTCACACTTTTTACCTTACTCACTATTTATTTCAAGACCAGGACTTGGGGAAGATGATTGGACTTGCTAAGGAATGGAATGAGCTATACTAGCTTGAGACACCAAGCAAATCATTCATGTCTTTTCTTTATAACCACCACCTTTTCAATAAAGAAAAAAAAACTAGATTCATCAACTAGACTTGGACATTCGTATTTAGAACTCTTAAGATCTTAATTCCTTCTCTATTTAGGAAATTTAATGTTGAGATCTTTCATTGTGATGTATGTGAACTCACCAAACACAAGCATTTAATCTTTCCCACCAATAATAAAAGAAGTTCAAAGTCTTTTCATCTAATCCTTAGTGATATTTTAGGTCTTTCCCTTATCCCTAATATATCTAGGGCTTATGTCTTTCATTCTTGATTGTAATAGGGTATCTTCTTATGTGAACACAAATCTAATGTGAGTTTTGTTCTCTCAAATTTCCATAATAGATAAAAAAAACCAATTTGGTATTTCTATCAAGAGGTTTCGGTCCGACAATGATAGAGATTATTCCAATCAAGTCCTAACTCCATACTTTCAATATGAAGGAGTAATTCATGAGTCATCATATGCAAACACCCCACGACAAAATAGAGTTGTTGAGAGGAAAAATAGTCACCTTCTTGATACAACATGAGTTTTTTTGTTCCAAAAATATGTGCCTAAATCTTATTGGGAGAAGTTGTCCTAACCACCACACACCTTATAAATCGATTACCTTTGAAAGTCTTAGGTTTCAAAATTCCATGGAAATACTCTCAATTTTCTGATTCGCCTCCAGTTTTCCCTTCTAAGTTCGTCTGGAATTCTCAAGTCCCTTCAAAGTCAAGTCCTTTGTCTGGTTGGTGCTCACAAGAAGGTTAATACTAATGACTTGCTACAGTTGAGAAGACCCTACAAAGCACTTAGTCTCGACATTTGTAAGTTGTGCATGAAGCATGGAGAAACAGTAGATCACCTTTTTCTCCATTGCTCTTTGACGATGGGGTTGTGGCACAAATTATTTCAATTAGCAAAGACGGATTGGGTCCCCCCAAGGAGCATCTTTGACATGTTATCTACTAATTTTAATGGTTTTGGATCTTCTAAGAGAGGGATTGTTTTATGGCAAGACGCGTGCATCGCTTTAAAGTGGGTGGTGTGGCGGGAAAGAAATGCAAGGATTTTTTAGGATAAAGCAAGGAATTCAGAGTATCTTTGGGATTCTATTCGTTTCCTAGCTTCTCTTTGGGCTTTTTATTCTAAGGTTTTTAAGGGGATACCTCTTAACGTGTTATAACTTGATTGGTTAGCGGTGTGTAATCCCAATGGGTTGGTCTAACTAGAGAGTTCGCTTGTTTTTTCTTTGTATTTTTATATTTGATTACTTTTAGTTTTGTTTTTCTCTGGTGGGAGGATTCCTCATCCTTCTCTTGTACTCCCTTTTTATCAATATATTCCTTTGTCGTTTCCTATCAAAAAAAATAAAAAATAAAGCCCTTAGTCCTGATATTTGCTTTTTGTGTATGGAGAATGGAAAAATGGCAGATCATTTTTTTTTTTTTTTTTACATTGCCACATTGACTTTGGGGTTATGACACAAACTATTTAGAATAGTTAACTTGGATTGGGTCCCCCTAGGAGTATTTGTGACACGATGACCATCTCATATAAGGCTTGGGGAGCTCCATGATAGGCATAGTTCATTGGCAAATTACTTGTCTTGGGTTTTTTGGGTTTGTTTGGCAAGAAAGAAATGTTAGGATCTTTTAGGACAAGGTGAGGGCTTGAGAGACTCTTCGAGATCTCATTCCTTTCTTTTTCTCCTTTTGCCTCTTGCTAGCATTTAAGGATATTTCTCTTGATGTGATCCAGAGCAATTGGTATTCAGTGTGTAGATCAAAAGGTTTAAGGTAGCAAGCATAGAAGCATTCCTCACGTTTAGTTGTTTTTCTATATATTCTTATGTGGTACTATACTGATGTTTTAGTATTTTGGAGATTTCAAACATACTTTTTGATTAGTTCATTGTATTTTGGGAGAATTCCTCATCCTTCTTTTGCACTTTTTCTATCCATATTTAATACATTTTTGTTTTTTATTGAATAAAAAGGAATATTCTTTTTTCTTTTTGTGATTCTGACCTCCGCTTTTTCGTTCACTACATTAACAAAGAAGTTGAAGGATTTGGCGTCTATTTAATATATTTTTGTTTCTGATTGAAAAAAAAGAATAGCCTTTCCTTCTTTTTATGATTCTCACCTCCACTTTTTCATTCACTACATTAACAAAGAAGTTGAAGGATTTGTTGTCTACTACCCTCTTGCTTTGGTTCACAATTTGGCTTCTAGAGTCGATGACTTTTGAGACTAGACTAGAACTCTTCGTGCAAATACTCTACCTTTGTTCATGGAATTGTTTTGTTCGCAACATTAATAAAGAAGTTGAAGGATTTGGTGTCTACTACCCTTGCTTTGGTTCATGATTGGGCTTCTAGAGTCGGTGACTTTTGAGAGTAGAACAGAGCTCTTCATGCAAATACTCTACCTTAGTTCATGGAATTCATGGAGTGCTTGCTTTATAAAATAGGAAATTTTTAATCACCTTCCCATGCCAGGCATCAATCAAATTTTAAAGTCAGTCTGAACAACATAGTCCTCCCTTGAGTCGGATAACTAAGCTGTAGCTTCATGTCATGATTCTAATATTGGCTTTCAATTTGTGATTTCTGAGTGCTATTTTGATTTCCTAAGGTCATAATCTTTAAATAAGAAATTATGTCAAAAATAAAAAATGTGTTCAAGTTTGATATATCATTTTGACTTCTATGATTATCCCAGATCTTCAAGTTGCCCATTCATAAAATAATGTATGCAATTTTATCAATCAATCCATTTATTAACATTGACACTTTGCACATTTTTTATTCATTTCATGTTGTAGATTTCATTAAATAATTGACCCATCACAAAAATGATTTCTTGCTACTTGAAAATGTTCTTACTTCTGGAGTTTTTTTTGATAAGTAAGCACAGAATTCATTAAAAGAGGCAAACTAGCCACAAAGTATACAGGGGGTAGACAAGGCTACTAAGGCCTCACAAGCAAAAACCAAAAATAAACCCACCACCTTATCTGGAGGCTAACCACTCCAGAAAGCCTATGAGGGAATGCGGCTCCTCTCCAATATACAATTTAGCCCAACCCCATATATTACAAACAAAAGAATATTTAAGTCTCTGAATTGCTAACTCCCCCCCCTTTAAAACCTAGTATATTCCTCTCCTTCCAAACTGTCCAAAAAATAAATAACGGAATGGAATTCCAAAGTTTTTTCCTTTTTTTCCCCACAAAGAATCCCTCCAACTAAATAAAACCTCCTTTACAATTTCTGGAAACACCCATTGAACCTCAAACAAACCCAAAACTAAATCTCACAGCACTCTAGGCACTGTATAATGTATGAGAATATGATTTACATTTTCCTCTTCACAACCATAAAAAAAACAATGATTGGGGAGCTGCCACCCTCTCTTCTGGAGTCTATCAAGAGTCATAATCTTCCACCAAGCGGCTTCCCACGCGAAGAACACAATTTTAGTTGGGACTCTCTCCGCCCATATTTTATTTTTTGGAAAAACGGCCGTCAAAGGGCTATCCAACAGGCTGTATGCTTCCTTTACTCTAAACTGCCCATTTCTTCCTTCCTTCCAAAAAACCGAATCTTCCTCCAAAGTTCTTACTTCTGGAGTTATTCAATGATTTATTTCGAGCGTGCTATGGTCTTAATTTTTTGACCTATTGGAAGTTAAAATTTTAGTTGAGGCTGATGTCTCTTTTATATACTTTCTTTTCCACTTGGTGTTTTTCCACTTCATTTGGCTGATCTTAGCTTCCATTATGACAATATCGACATCTTATTTACTTTGCTAGTTTTTCTTGTTGATACTTCTGTTAACTGTTCTTTTTATTTTATTTTTTTTTAAAAGTTATCAGTATGGTTTATCTCATGGAAACTAATTGCAGCCATAATTTTGATCCTATGTGCAGTGGTTTTCAAGGTATATATGATGTTGAGCATTTTATTGCGGTACTGAGGTTTGATGTACGGATTGTGGAAAGCATTCCTGAAACACGCAAAAATGGGAAAACCAAGAAGATAAAAGCTTATCAAGTAGGATATTAACATTTGGTTTCATTAGGTCCATCAAGTTTGGAGCATTTATCATTTCTTATTTGAGATATTACATTTTTTTTCTTTTTTTCCTTGGTGGCTCAGCTTCGCCCCCTAGAGATGCCCCCATCAGTTGGTATGCAACAGATGCTCTGAAGAAGATGAAGGAACCATGGTGCTATTTACCTCACTCCCTTTTCACACCGTTTGGCAGAAGAAATTGACAACCCTGAATACCAACGCTTGAGGTGCAGAGTTAATTATCATGCTCTCAGATTTAAGCCACATATTATGAAGTTAAGCAATACAATAGTCAACAAACTTCGTGCACAAGGTCACTTCATGTCAATACATCTTCGGTTCGAGATGGATATGCTTGCATTTGCAGGGTATGTTCCTTACCTTAGCATATGGGATTTAGGAAAATTTTCATTCTTTTTTCCCCTTTTTGTTTGGTATGTTCATGATAATTGGAGTTTGAGGGTTAGAAATCTATATTTGGCATCTTGCAAAATCATTCATGCATTTCGCATTTGCGTATATATGTTCTGTTAGAGGGTGGATGGAAGAAATCTAATAATCTCTTGCCTACAGCCTCTATTATTGAGAGTAATAAGTGCCCCTCTAGTCACTCATAGAGCAAGTTTGTCAAAAAAACGATACAATCCATACGAAACTAGATATAAAGTACAAGGAGACCCATTCTACCTATGTTGTTGAGATTTTCCATGGCCTCATTGTTCATTGAGGTTGTATTTGGACCTTCTCGCGCTTGTGCTGATACTGGATGATAAATATCTTGGATAGGTTTGATTTACTTGAGGATACTGTTGTGGTTTGTTAATGTTATAATAGAACAGTGTTCTATAATAACCATAGGTACTTTGAAAACATATTATTTTTTTTATAAAAGAATCCATTGATGAATGGATGAAAGGGAAAAAAGAGAAGGCAAACAAAAGTCACCCACTGAAAAGATCTAACAAATATCCGAGAAAGATCTCTTTTCTTTCTGCCATCAGAGCTCAAGAAGCAGTATGCAGCCTGTGCATTGACTACTTCCTGCTCAAGACACTGAACTTCTGTATATAGTATATTTTTATGGGAAATATCCTTGGAAATCTCCACCAATGGGGATGGAACTAAAATCATGGCAATGGGGAAAAAGAAACTGAAAGTGAAAAAAGAAGAAAAAAAAGAAAAGAAAGAAAATTGTTGGAGTGGACAATATACATTGTGGGCTCAAATCCTATAAGCTTAAGCTTTTAGGAAAATTGGTTGTCTAACATGGTATTAGAGTCTCATATGATGGGAGGTCGTGTATTCGAATCTTGCTGCATGTTTATTTCCTCACTTTATCGAGCCCACATGTAAGCACAAAAAAGGGCTACCCATGAAAGAAAGTGTTAAGAGTACATGATATACATTGTGGGTCCTATCCTACAAGCTTAAGCTTTTAGAAAAATTGGTTGTCTAACAAAAACCTTAAAGCCTCTCACTAAGGCCTTCTAGGAGTTGCACTGGAAGAAAAATAATGAAGTCTTACCATTGAAAATTGCAAAGTGTGCAGAAAAATTGGTACTATTCATTATTATCTCATTTTAAATCAATTACCCTAATCTATGGCTTTGGAAAATCCAAAAAAATTAACAAACTACATAAAAAAAAAAGATACCATATATGTAGTAGCTTATTTTTTTTTGATAAGTATATATATAGTAGCTTATTAAAACTCCTAATTATTTCCTAAAACTTTTAAAACATCCCCTTAAAATAAAAATAAATAAATAAATGATAAAGACTTTTAGAAAATGAAGATTCCTTAAGAAAATAGAAATTTTTACCGGAGGAGACTTTTTAAAAAATAAGACATTTGAAAATATGAAAACTTCTTTCAATGAGAAATTTGCAATATATACTTCCTAAATTCTAGATAGGACCTTAATACCAACCACTTACTAATCATGATTTTAAAGAAACTTAAAATTTCCATAGGCGTCTTTTTCTTCCTTTTATTCCTTTTTGTGAGTAGGCCTTGGAAACTTATCCTGATCACCTCTCCTCGTCGATTAAACTCAAACCTGTACATTAAGGCTGATTCCCATTCTTGAAAAGCTATAAAGAGGCTAGAGGTTCCAAAAAATACAACCTTATAATCCATGACCCAAGCTTCCTCTTTTCAAACCATTGACAAATTTCTACATGAAGAAAACATCCTTCAACACCACTCCTACACAATCCAATTAAATCAAAATGTACCTTGCTTCGCTATGGACGACCAAATCTTGTGCACAAAATCTTGCAATACATTCCTAGTATCCCCTAAAATCCATGTGTCTAAGGGAGGTAAAGCATATCTTTTGAGTCTTCCCTTCCAAGTCTGCATTTTATACAAGGCACAAAATGCATTCCTTATACAACTACAATGTGCAAATTTAGATCAAAACAAGGGAATTGATTCCTTTACATGTACCCATGTTGCTGAACAAATGCGACAAGTGTGATCAAGTTCAAAGTGTTATGAGGGGAAACTTACTAATCAAGGCGTGAGTAGTATGGATGAGGATGGGTAAAGCTCATTCCCATAATCTTACACTTGTGACTTGGTAAACATGAAATGCAATCTAAGTTCTCGAGGGAATGCAATTTCAATACTGATCTCTCTCTCTCTCTCTCTCTCTCTCTCTCTCTCTCTCTCTCTCTTGGCTAAGGGATGGTGGTTTGGGGGCTAGGGGGTTGGCTAGTAATGTAGCTCTCTAGGAGATATGGGGGGAAAGTGTTGGTTTGGGGTGGATTCGAAATCCTTTGAGATCTCAAAGGAGATGGTTGAAGGAAAAATAGTTGGTTTGATTGCAGAGAGGGGTTGGGGTTTTCCTCTTGGATCAGATTTGGCGAGAGAGGCCTTGTTTGGTTGTTAGAGGGGGTTGAACTTTGTTGTGACAACTGTAATAGTAAGCTTGTTAGATTGGAGTGGAAGGAAGGGGGAAGGGTTTTTAAGTTGGAACTTCGAACCAATAACGTGGGAAGATTCTTGCAGTGTTTGGTTTTGTTGTCTGAGGGGAAGAGATTTGCCTTAATTTTCCCATAAGGAACGGGTGGTGGAGGGGGTTGGAAGACTTTAGCAAGTAAGTTGAGGAGCATTGGTGTTATGCTAGCAAACAACTCTTCATAGTTGCCACAAGGGATTGTTTGTCAAAGTAGGATGTGTGCAAAAGAAACATCACACAAAGATTTTTCTTATGTAGGTGCAATTACTAGTGGTAAGAAGTCAATGGGAGAGGCTATTTGGATCCAGGACAGGCAAGAGGATATAGAGAGTAATTTGGAGTGTTTGATGCATTGTCGTGTGGGTAGCTAGGATGTTTTTGTAGATGATGCTCCAAATTTGGGTTCACTAAGTTCGTGGGTTAGAAGCAACTAGAGTTTGGTTGGGAATCTTCATCTAAAGTGGTTGGATTGTGATGTGATTTTGTTAGTTTTTGATACTGCTGAGGGTGTTGTTTTGTAGAAGGAAAGAGTTTGAAGATGGATTGGTGGAGCCTAGAAGCTGGGTGTCTCAAGGAAGGGGCCCCTACTAAAGAAACTTGGGTAAGAGTTTCTAGGCTTCCTGTGGATTTGTGGGGAATGGAGTTCTTTAAGAGAGTGGGTAATGCTTGCGAAGGTTTTGTGACTATAGATGTGGAGATAGTAGAGAAACAACATTTACACTAGGTCAGAATTCTAGTTTGCTCCAATGGGAAGAGGATGTATGGGCTCTTATATGTGGTGGTAGGGTCTTTAGCCTACACCATTGAGTTATGGTGGGGGTCTCCACCGAAGTTGTTAGGGGTTTCATCAATGGAGGATTATAGGGTGTTGGAGGTCAGGGACAATTGTGAGGGGTGGCCATGTGTGACAAGAAGAGTGGGGGTAGACGTTGGGAATCATGGAAATTGTCAAGTGGCATCAACATGGCCTTTGCGTGTCGACCTAGCTTTAAAGGGTGCAATGCCCTCTACTCGCAACAATGCTTTGGAGACTAAAGGAGTTGGGTCAGTGGGCAGAGACTCAAGCTCTACTTCTCCTTCGGGTTGGGAAAAGGGAGGGCCTAGCCTTCCCATTGCTCTTTGCGCTAGCCCGCTTTGGCTTTTGAGTTCTTTGTTTTGGGCTAGGTCTTTTTTGTTGAGGGCCCTTGCTTTTGTAGACCCAGTGGTCTTAAGAGGCCCCTCATACTCTCTGGTGAAGGTTTGGGGGTTCAGAAGCTTCCTCCTGATCCTTGCATCTTGTCAACTGCTTTATGCCTTGAGTTTGGTTCACCTTCTACTGATGTCGCCCTCTTGGTTGAAGCAGAAGGTTTAGTGAGTTTGGGTTCATTTTC
Source organism: Vitis riparia (assembly GCF_004353265.1). NCBI lineage: Eukaryota > Viridiplantae > Streptophyta > Magnoliopsida > Vitales > Vitaceae > Vitis > Vitis riparia. The sequence goes on along the minus strand of NC_048449.1, from coordinate 19,168,666 downwards.
TGCTTTCTTCTTGGGGGGTAGGTCTCTCGCTCTGTCTCCTTCTGCTTTCTTCAAAGGTTTAGTGCTCTTTGTACACTCGGTGTCCTTGGTAAGTCTTTTTGTTGTGCTTTTAATATATTTGGTTATTTACCTATCAAGGAAAAAAATATTCCTTATACGTCTTGTACATTAAGCTTTCACTAACCTAAAAAATAAATTGGCCCACAAGATTGAGGGAGATTGAGGGTTAAGATCTTTCTTTTATTTTCCCTCCTTATAATTAAATAAAAGGTCATTAGTTGGTGTTGGTCTGCCATATGTCCTAGGAAGGGTGAATTGGATAGAGTCCCTAACCTCAAGAGTTTTTGCATGAAACAGCAACTCTCGGGACCCTTGCCATTTCCTCTAATAGTCATGATTTCCGATACATAGACTCTTCAACTTTGCTGACATGATAAGACAAGATATGTGGGGGTGGGTGTGGGGATCCTTCTTGGATATTCCTATCTTGATTTGGATATTCACTATTTTTTTTTTTTGTTATATCTTTTCTAAAAATATGGATAAAAGAGAAAAGAAAGAGAACATTGTTTTTGTGAAGAACGCCTTAATTATTTGCTTCTAAATTCACTTTCAGTTGGTATTTTCTCTTCATTATGTCATATATCAGTGCCATTCAAGATCATTTTTCAGCCAGACTTCTATATCCTAATATTTGAGATGTGAAGGATCGGATATCTAGACACACATCCACACTTGACACCTACACCCAACTCATTTAAAATAGGTTATAATTATAAAAAATTCTTTCATCTTTCCTTATGGTTGTTATTCCTATAAATAATATGTCACTAAAAAACTAAAAAACCAACAAATTATTTCTTTTTCTTGTACAATATATAATTTTCTTTAATATTTTGTTATCTTCTTCTACCATTTCATAGAGAAAAATACTCAAATTTTTAAGGTTGTAGAGACCCATGTGAACAACTGTTGGAATAAGGATTATAGATGAATTTTGTTCGGTTGAATGGAGGCCCTAGTGGAATATTTAGATCGGTGTATTGTGGGTGCTCTTGCCTTGTTTTCACCTTAGATTTTTGTGGATCATGACTCTTTATTTTCTGGAGGCTTAGCATATGGATTGGTGGTAAGTTCTTGGTTTACCCACATGTGAATTCTATTATCTCAGAGTTTCCTTTATTTTGCCCAATAATTGCTGATTGGGTCGTGTTTCAGCTTACAATTGGAAACTGAAGATCCTACAAATATGAATGGTGATACTCCTTCCAATGGTCTTTATTGTTGTTATAATGAACTCTTGCAGATGCTTAGATATCTTTACCCCTGAAGAGCAACGTATATTAACCAAGTACCGGAAAGAAAATTTTGCAGCAAAAAGACTTGTTTATCATGAAAGAAGGGCCATTGGAAAATGCCCATTAACTCCAGAAGAGGTAATCTTTTTTTTTTCTTGGTTTTTTGCCCTTTTTTTCAAGTGCCCTCCTGTCTTGTTGAAGTTGTGCATTTGCCTTGATTGCGTACTATTATCCATGCTTGACAGTGGATTCCTGTAAAGGAAAAGGCATTTTCTAAAAGGAAGCTGGTTTGACTGTAGAAGTAGAGTTGCCTTGTGGCTTCTCAAAGTCAATGAAATTCACTATTTTTGAACAAATCTTTTCCCAAATTAAAAATTATTGGATGTTTCATGGCCACAATCTTTTCTTTACCTGGTGATACTGGATCTTTAAAATCTGGCGCCATTTTAGGGATAACCTGATAAATGTTAGGGTTTGTTATAGCTTGGTTTAAGGGTGATTAAGAATTTGGTTAAGAGGATTTAGCATTAGAATAAGGGTTTTGGGGCCTGTTTTGATGATTTAAATGTGTAATGTTTTCTAGAACTACAAAACAGTATCTAATCACAAAATTCAATCATAGAGAAGGAAAAGGGAGGGAAACAAATATCTAGGTAATCATGCCCTCAAGGCCAAAGGTTAAGCTGAAAATTCTCACTGGATGGGTCATCCTCCCAGCAGTGTTGATGTCCGCCCATTCTTCTTATTTATCCATTAATTGAAATAGCCTTTTCCCTTTATTCAATAGTAAGGTAATGATAATACATGAATTCAACCATTACAGCAGCAACCAACAATTCCTGTATTTCTTCTCTCAATCTCTTTGTTTCTCCCTCCTTTAAAAGAGTTAAATGGAAGATAACTAAACCCTTATTTTGTATTTTTATGAAAAGAAATAAAAACCTCGAGTGCTATACCCAAGAGACAAGACTTAAAAAACATACATGCCAAAAGCCCAAAACTCTTTAACCCATTGTATATTGAGGCGTAAACTATCATAAAATATTATAAAAAACACGAAAATGCCAATGCTCATCAAAACTGTTGAGTATTTGGAGCTTAAGCCTCAATAGCTGGGAGGTTGGAATCCTCAATAGCCTTTTAAACACTGAACTTAAATCAGAAAAGAACCAAAAAGTTCGAGCTGATACATTGTAGCATTTGCATGAACTGGGCTGCTATTGTAATCTTAACCATATTGCATAATAGCAGCATGAAGATTAATGGCACGGTATTTAGTTTTTTTCTTCTCCAACTTTGAATATAAAAACTATTAACAATTGCATCTTAGAATGATGCAACTAAGAAGCCAAAACTCACTTTTTCCAAACTAAAAAGGTTGAGTGAAATGCTGCATCCATTAATGGAATAACATCTTGTGAACTGTGCAGGCATTTGTCGCATGATTAAGAATGTGAATGCTAACTGATTTTCCCGATGGCTTATCTCAGATACTAATTTCTCTCAACTGCAGGATATGCATGATGATTGTGATCACAATCATTATCATCAACAATGAAAGCATGCCTCTATCTGAGGATTATTTGTAACAGTGATAAGGAACGAACAATTGGTGTCATTTCCATGATTTTAATGTTATTCCTTTTCTCACTGCAGGTTGGTCTTGTTTTACATGCACTAGGGTTTGACAATTCTACCAAAATATACCTTGCAGCTGGTGAACTGTTTGGTGGGGAGCGATTCATGAAACCTTTTCGAGCTCTATTCCCACGCCTTGAGAACCACAGCAGTGTGGAACCGGCAGATGAGCTTTTAGAGAACTCCCAGGGCTTGGTAGGTTCTGCTGTGGATTACATGGTTTGTCTGCTATCTGACATTTTCATGCCAACTTATGATGGCCCGAGCAACTTTGCCAACAATCTCCTAGGTCACCGACTTTACTATGGATTTCGGACCACACTTCGGCCTGATAGGAAAGCTCTTGCCCCAATCTTCATTGATCGTGAAAATGGGCGGTTGGCGTTTTGAAGAAGCTGTTAGGCGTGTGATGCTCAACACAAATTTTGGTGGACCCCACAAGCGTGTCCCACCTGAGTCTTTCTATACAAACTCATGGCCGGAATGTTTCTGTCAAATGTCACCAAAGAATCCTGCTGACAAATGTCCACCTGAGAACGTTCTGGAAATCCTAAACAACCGCTTGGAGAGTGAAATGGGCAATGGCTTTGAATCAACAACCACATCAAATTTGACAGTGCCTACGGAAGAAGAACAATGATTTGCCTTAACTTATTAATTGAGGTTACTCTATTTGACCAATGGTGCAACCTTAAAGGCCAAATTAGAGAAAGGAGTGGGCAACTGATATCTCATTCAGCTTTCAGGTATTCCTCTATCTGGATTCCTAACTGGTACAAATTAGCTTTCTGGAGTCCTTGAGTTGCTGGTATAGGAATTTGCTCTATAGTTTGTAAGATATCAAAGATATCCACAGCTGTTTCATTGTTTGTCATGCTTTGTGGATTTACAGTTATATATCCTTATTCCGCCGCATCATTTAATGGCTGCAGGTTCATGCTGTCTGGATATTGAACCAAAGATGGAAAAGTTCTACACCGATACATTCATTAGCCAAAGATTTCAAAGCACAGAATTATGTTTAGTGATATGTACTTCATATCTGCTAGAGCTGTACATTTGCTACTTGAAGCCGGTTCTGTAAATCATCTGCTTAGCTTTACTATATATTTTGGGCTTAAAAAAGAGAGCATTACTACCCCTTGTTTTAACATGACTTTACACGCACGGGGTGTGTTTGGTAAGCCTGGCCTCACCTGACTAAAGTTTAATGTTGTTACATTATTTTTGCCGCATGGATGCCCTACTAATGAAAGAAAATAAGTTTGTATTGAGAGTCAACATAATCATGCTTTGTAGCATGCCAGGTGCCAGTATAACAAGATTTACTGCAATGGAGAATGGTTGCGGCCGAGGCTGAGGCCAATCGATAGCATATCCCCACAATAGTAGTCTAATTTTGAATCACTTTCATCATTATCCATTTCTCCATCCCTTTCAATCCGATGCCATTAATAATATAGTACAGCTTGTAGGATTATGGAGTGAATTAAGCATTTGTCCTACCTTGGAGCATGATGTACATTACGGGTCCAAATTCTAATAACGCAACTTTTAAAACAGGTTGTTGAACAGCTCGAGTTAACTGCGGCTCAGATGCATTTCATTCCAGCCCACCCATAAGGACATTCATTTGGGGCCCTAACGCCATAGAAAGAGGCTTCTATCCTTTTTGTCTTAGAACATCTCCTTTGGACAAGGCAACAAGACTGTCTCACAATTTGTCAATACAGTTTATAATTCAAATTTGGCTGGGGGAAACTAAAATAAGCAAATTGTGTAATAGGAGAAAGATGGTCACACAAGTTAACAAACTAGTCTGTAAATGCCAGAGAGGATGGCATAGTGTGAACAGAGAAAGTCTGCAAATAGTGGAAACCCAAACCCCAATTATAACAGAGTATCCAGTACACTATACCAATCAAAGAATAGGTCTCTTAAGCCTGATTACACAACTCTATTATCTTAATTTAAAATCCAATTAAACTTTGTTGCATCAGACTTCTTGTCTTCTCATGTTAGCTGCTACTTTCAACCAACATTTACATCCAATACATTTTACAAATAATAAATTTGGAATCACAAAAATAATGGAAATAACACAAATGACAAAAAAAAAAAAATGGTTTAACTAGATTAGCCAGTGGATTGAGCACGCAACTTGTTAGCAACATAAAGCAGGTGGCTGATGTTTGTTGAAGGGTAGTTTTGGAGCAGCTTGAGATTCGAAGTGAAATCACCTGCCAACAGTCGCCTCCGGACAAGAATCAGCATTGCACAACATATCCGAAGCAGTGTCTCCTGCAATTGCAATAAAAACTTTTATTTATACATTCGTTTGGTTCTAGACAGATGATTGTCAATGATTATAATATGGAGGGCATCGCCTGGTAGTTAGGGATGGAGGCTGAAAAAGGCTCGGTATAGTTGATTTCAACCAGTTTGGATCTAGACTTTGGATGGTTTGCTCGCTAAAACCCAATTAGGTAAGAAAATGAAAATCCAGAGGTGTGTGACACTTTAATGGATGGTATGTTCTTGGTTTTGTCCCCCTACAACGTCATTTTGTCTTTACCAAAACTAACCACCTTTACTCTACATGAACAAAAGCAAAACAACAATAAAAACAGCATGATAGATGGCTCGGAAGGAACACAAACTTACCTGAGGACCTTCAGGATCACTTAGAAGTGTGTCCCAAATGTGAAGGCTGTCCGCAAAATTGAACTCTTGAGTCAAGAGGAGAGTTATCCATCTAAATGCATAAAATTGGGGATTGACCTGCCATTTGCAAATATAGAGCATCAGACATCTGAGAGATTGACCAACCAAGGGTAAAAATGATGTAATTCACTGAAGTCCAAACATCTGCCAGCTTATGAACTCTTCTGTGTGGACAATAGCCCAAAGTCCAAACAATGCTTGGTGCTATAGGAACAATATCCATTGTCTGGCCACATAAAAATTGTAAATAAAGAATGGAGCTCAAATTTGATGACTCCCAAAAAAAGATCCAATCATCAGAATCTCATCCACTTGAAAACCACACAAACCATGTTTATCAATCATATCTGGTCTAGAACACGATGCTTTTTTTGCTTATTATTCATTTATTTTTTTCATTTGAAAGAAGAGAATCGGGACTGAAGCTTCCATGAGCATTTAAGTAAATTTTGGATTCTGGGTCTGTGTCCTTAGCTCAGCCTTATGGCACATAGGCAGGTGATTGGCTCAGGTAATTAGACCAGTCTATGAACTGACAAGATCACTCGTTTATAATTATTATTATTGGTTGAAAATGCAGTACATCTGAACATTAAGTTTGATGTACTACATTTTTAACCCTTTCTTTTCTTTTAATTTTTTTTCACTGGGGAATATTATGGCACGGTACATGGAATGAATATCCACTTCTAATCAGGATAACTGTTTAACCTGGAAGGTGCCTAGGTGATGCATTGAACAGTAAGTTCAATGTCCTTTTGAGAGGCAGGCAACTAATAAAAAAGAGAAAATATCAAGAAAGAAATACATGAGCACTAGATCAAATGATAATAATTGAAGATGTATCCATGTCTTACTTGGTTGTAATCTCAAGATGACGCCAGAGCTCTCCATCATGTTCTTTCAAGAGTTGCGACAACCTTGTAATTGTGGATCGGATACCAACAACACTGTTATCGAGTTGCTGACAGAAATGATCCCTGAATCCGCTTATAACTCGACAAAACAAAAAAATGTGTCCGCTTCTGCAGAAGCCTGCATAACTTGAAAGTGGAGATGATCAACAAAGTGAAACCAAAAGCATAAGATAAAGGCTAGATAGTATAGTGATTAGTCATCACAAGAAGAAATCAGTTTCTTTTGGGGGAAAAAAAACCTAAATATGCAAGGAAGGAATAATCTGGATTTTTAATTCAAGTGGTGAAACCAACCTAAAAATAGTCTGTAGAAGTGCCAAACAAATGATTTTAGTGTTTGATTCCAATGAACTACTGAATGGCTACTGATGTCTGATTTTAGTGATTTGTTTCTGGATGAACCATCAAATGATCTACAGCCTATGCAAAACATACAGCATGCTATTTTTTAGGTTAAAATTCTTCTTGGCCTAATTTACTTGTGTATCATCAAAGAGCACAGGGAGTGAAAAGCCAAGTGGATGAAAGTACTGTGGATAATACTTTGAATTAGGCCAACGAGCGTATGTTCATGAAACTTCATTTCAGGAACACCAGTTTCCACAGGTTAGGTTTCGGGTCACTTGAAATTCAGGTCATGACATGTAAATTTTTATTGTATTATTTATTATTATTTTTAAAAAAAACATTTGAGGCTATCTCGGATAGGTTCCACAGCCTTACTTCCAATGGGTTTCAACACTGGAACAGCCTAGAGGTAACTCCCAAGGTTTATCAAGCCTATAGAATTTATCTTGTTATCCAAGGCAAGTGCTAATTCAAATTGTCCAGATTGGAGACCCTGACTAGAACACAGGACCAAATTTATTCTGCGGCCACTTTTGGGTAATTGAGGCCAACTAGGCAGGCACTAGTGGAGCTAGTAGGACACAAAAGGCATCATCTAGTCCATCTTTTAAACCTGTGTCATTGGCTCTTGCTATGAAGCAGTTAGTAAAGCTATTGAAGCAATGGCTCCAAGAATACATGACAGAAGGGACTTTTCAGTTTTGATTTCGGATTAACCATGAAACATTAACTGATGCTGCTATAACTATCTTATGATGACAGCTTGGAACATTGTTGAGAGGTCAAGGGTGAAGCTATGTGGATGAATGGAGAGAGCAAACAAGAAAGCCTATTTCCCAGAAAAAAGAGGTGCTTTCACTGAAGACAACTTTAGGGAAAACCATACTCCTTGATTTCAGTTTTGTTTGGATGTATAAGGTGGCTTCAAGCTCTTCCCTATTGGATTTTGATGGTTTTCAAGATGAGAAGAGTTGACTTTATAATCTCTCCCTGGTTCTCATTTGGAGGATTTCTCATACTTCTAGCTGCACTTTTTGCAATTAATTCATTCTTCTGTATATTTTTGCTGTCTTCCTTCAAAGAGGTGTTCTGTGTTATTCCTTGGTCAAGTAAAATTATCTTTTGGCTTAAAACTATTTCAGCTTCGTTTCTTAACTTTAAGTTTCTACTAAATCCCATTGTAGGAAAACTCAATACATGTAGGAGAATGATAAAAACTGTGTATTCCAATTCCAACAAATTAATAATTCTTTAGATCAACTCTCTAAGATTACAGTGAATCTTAAAAAAGAAAAAAAATATTACAGTGCAAATGTTATCCTATGATCCCAATCCATATACGAGTTTTTAGGCACCAAATCTAAATATGATAAGTTTAAGTATGAAATAAAACTCATACATGTTGGTTTCAACTGGTAGATATTTAGAAGTACAACCTAGTTTTAGAGAGTTCTTGTTCATCACAAAATAATAATATAAGAGATGTTAGATTCTCAATCTCTTCCTCCTTCCCTCGCACCTCACACAGGGAACACACGCACAGCATACACATGCATTCATCTCAAGTTCTAGGCTCACAGCATCATGCTAACAAGAGGCCATCATTATGACTGGATATAAAGAATAACTTTCTTTACTTATCAAAAAAAAAAAAAGAATAACTTTCTTTCATATAATTTGTTTTTTGATAGGCAAAGATCAAATCTATTAAAAGAACCTTCATACATATCTGATAGCTGTCATTTATAGCTCACAAGGCAAGGAAACATACAACTTGAAAAAAACAATCTATCGTCTCAAGTAGGCCATGGCCAAGGACAAGTTAAGTGAATTGGTAGTGAATAAAGTCAAGTTGATTTCCTGTTATTATTAGCAAGAATGCTGCAACAACTTTGTTATTTATGTCAATGACATCATTACTGGCTCCTTACAAAGTTCCCATTCAGTTTCAGGCCAAAGGAAAATTAGAATTAACCTTGGTTTGTCTCATTCTAGTTTGTATCAAAAAAGGCCATACTATGCAACAAACAACCATTTTGGGCCTCCTAAGTTTGGGCCTTGTCTTACGGACTTAGAGTGCAGGCCCATTGGTGATGGGCCTGTGGTTAAGTTTCCCCACGAAGGGCATTGAAGCCCCCTTGTCTTTGGAGTGCTTAGTAAATCTTCTGCCAACCCCCTCATTCAGGCATCATCACAGTGCCAACAGAGTGGGTTTCAGGAGTCAATGAAGTCCTCATGGCAGAAGCGGCAGGATTTGAAGGTAGGTTTTCCTCCCCCACTTTCTCCTCCAAATGGGTTTCCCTCTCACGATGTCAGGTCAGCATGTTAGGCTAGGAGGTTTCCGAGTCCTGGCCTTCAGCAGTTAAGTTTGTTGCTCCAAGATGGGAGGTTGGTGGATCTCACAGGAAGCGTAGAGAAGGATTCCTTGGTATGGATGTGGCGGTTAGGGCTGAGGAGGGGGAGGCCAATAAAGCAATGGAGGCTTGTCGGATTTCGAAGGAGGAGAAGATGGCTATGTTAGCCTTGCCGATCACTTAGTCAAGTTCAGTAGCTTTTTGGGTTTCCCAGTGGCGGGGGTTGAAAAGCAAATCAACTCCCTTCTGAGGAAAATGAGTCAAGAAAAGGTCGTGAAATTAAGGTTGTAGGGGGAAAGAGGAAATTGTTTTCAGCAACTCTTTGGAGAGGGAGAACTGGAATGCTCAATCAATTACAATTGTTCTCCTATTTCAATCAGGGGAAAGGGGAGCAGCAGTGGGATCTCAACCCAAATCAGGACATGGGGTGAATCGACTGGAAACCCAACCCAAACACTGATTTGAACATGGGAGGGAGAGAAGTGGAGGGCATGTAGAAGAGCCCAGAAGGTTTGGATGGATGTGGAGGCTTCATTGTGCGAGTAGAAAAGGGTTGAAATTCTGGTTTTTGTGCAGCCTGAATGGCCTTCAGCAACCCCCATGAGTTGGGGGGCCACCAAATGAAAAATCGCAAGGGAAAATTTCTGAGTGGTGGGGAGTGGGTGCATGGTCTACTCGATATTGTAGAAGAGTCTTGCACAAATCTTTAATTGGGGACACAGCCCAAAATCCGAGCCCATCAATAGAATCCAGGTTGTCTGATATATAGAGCTAGAGGACAGACTCATGAGTAAATGGCGTTGGATTTATCACTGATTTGATGGGCATTTGGGCCTTCGGCCACCATTGGAGATGCTATCTGTCTACACTTCCCTCCTTGGAAAAGAAGCATTTTTGTGAATTAAAAAGTGGGCCTCAAATTATTTTCCCAGAGAAAAAAAGTGGGAAAAAGAAAGGAAAGAAAAAGAAAGAATAAAGGTACCTTCCCTTTGGGAATTACAGATATTGGGAGGGGTTGTTTGGGAAGAGAAAAGCGCATGAACGCCGCTTTTTTTATTACAGTTTGTTTGCAGGTTTTTGGTTTCAGATGGTCTTAGGGGTGTTTTCTGTTCTGTGCTAGGCTTTAGAAGTCTCTTTTTGGTGGTGATGGTGTTTTTGCGCTGGTCCTTCCTGCCAAGGAATGTCCAGTTGTTCTTAGGGGTTGTTTTCAAGGTGGTTGGTATTTTCTCTTCCTTCTTCTCTTTGACTAGCCTTTGGGCATAAGTTGTATACTTCGTGTGTACTTTGATGCGCCTTTTTGCTAGCGCTTTTTAATTTATTCTCTTATTTACCCATAAAAAAAACAACCATTTTGAGATATAGAGTTGAATCACAAAATAAGGCATACTGCTAAAATTATCTAGTTTAATTAGATAAAACAGTGCAAAAGCCCTTTTGTTAGGAGATGGACAAAATATGCTACAAGACAACCAGAAGTAGGCTTCACTATCAATTCAGAAGTTCAAAAATTTTGAATGCACAGAAATCTCATTTACTAACCGCATTTTCCTCATCAGGGTCATTTTTGAATACATAGAATAGAGGCGCCAAAATTTCATTCATCCCTTGCACATATCTTATACCCGGATTCAACTTTGCAAACACAATCAATATGTTCCTCAAAGCCTCCTGAAATACAGGATCCATTTAATTTAGTCAAATGGGTGATGTTTGTATCAAGTCTCATGCCTCAAGTAACAACACATACCTGATTTGCTTTTGCAGATGGCGTGTCCCCAGAGAAGAAGTTCATGTCTGGATGAGTGCGCTTGACATCTCGGTCAATTTGCTCTATGATCTCTGTGTCCTAAAAATGTTCAAATTGTAATAAATAATTCAAAACACCATCAGTGACCATATATCATCTCCTAATACCAATTTATAGTCCAATAGCATAAAGAAATGGGATTCACCTTAATAAGGCCCACAATTATTTTCCCAGACATACCATGGGCACTGCCAAACAAGCTACAATCTAAAACTATTGGACTAAAAATCGAAATGATGCTTAAAAATAAAAGAATGCTGGTACAGTTTGAAGCATATTTTGTCAAAAACGAATGACAAATCCTACACCAACAAAAAACTATGATCACCATAAGATGTTCCCAGAATAATTCATGGAATTTTATTTACCCTTCTAAGAGGCCGTGACAGGATCCAAAAAGTACTGATGATGATCATCCCCACCCCTCTTTATTACAATGTCAAAAAAGGACAAAATAGCAAGCCCTAATAAAGCCAAATGATCATTTTATTTCTTTCTTTCACATGGAATTGCAAAATTAATCCCTTACCCAATACTCACACCGTAATTATAAAATATTGAACATAGAACATCTTATCACTTTAGCATGCATCTGAGAGAACTTTCCAGCAAATGTCACTTGATATGTACCTGGAAGAACTGATTCCAGATGCTGGTCTTTCCAAGGCTCAAAGGATGCTCTCCATGAGTGATTTCTGATCTTGAGAGCATGCCACTGCCTTCAGATTTAGGTTCATCGTCAGGACTTGTAGATTTACCCAACCTCCTTGTGATTTCTGACTGACTAGCCACAGAAACATTCAGAAATACAGGAAAAAGAATATTATACAGAAAGGTGCAGTGTAGAAATATAAAAACAACTTGATATATTTTTTATTTTTTTATTTTTTGGTTTGTTATTTTTACTTTTATTTTATTTATTTATTTTGTGTTGTTACATAAAATCAAACCTAGAATATCCCTTTTCCTGATGTGAACCCCTTGCCACTAGAGCAAAGCCTCAAGGACTTCAACTTATTAGAACAAACACTGAGTTGGCTTTGCCACACAGAGTAGGGAAGTATTTCTCATCCTTCTCTTGTAATCTCTTATTTTTTATGAATATGTTTTTGTTTTAGACAAAGAAAATGTCCGTCAGGGTGCCCCATTGGTTAGGGCGACTGCTGAGATGTGTGATAAAGGTGCATGGTCCTAAGTTTGATTCCTGCCACTAGTTAAATGTCTTTGATTACCCAAGTCAAGACCCTGAGACTTGGGTCCCGTTGAAGAATCTCAAGGGCTCAGCCTGGGAAGGTTCCTTATTTATCACCCAAAAAAAAAAAAAATGCTCCGCAAAGAGAGACATGTCCTACACATCACAAGAGGAACTGTAACTGCATTGTACCAATTGGACAATGAAAAAAAGAATGGGAAGGAAGGCAGGAAAAGCCTTCTATATTTATTGCCAAAGAAAAAACATGAGATTCAATGTTCATTAGACATAGATTCAGCCATTCCGGTCACCTACACCAATAATAAGTATAAGACAAAAGATTCTATTCCAAATGGCATTTTTCAAGAAAGGAGATGGTGATACTAAAAGCCTTTTCACAGAATGTCTAGCTGGAGAATGAAGAGTAGCTTCCCACATGAATTTGGGAAATTTTTAGAGGATTGAGAAGCCATCTAAGGAGATTACATGATTATTTTGTTTCCTGTTCTCACTGGAATAATTGCCCCAGGGAAGGTTGGATCAGAGGCCTTTTCAGCCTACACAAAGTGGATTTAGAAACCCTTTTAGAGTCAACCTCTATAGCCCTATAGAACAGCAGTTACATTCTAAATAGTTTAGCAGTTCTAGTTCATTTCTTGATGCATTGTTGCGGGGGGAGGAAAACTAGAGAAGCTATTTTCTTGCTTTTTTCTTCCTCTGAAGGGAAGAAAAACATGGATAAGAATGGATCCCTTGGCAGTTATAACTTGACAATAGCAGGTTTTCCAGATTGTTAGGAGATCTTGAGGGGCAAGATCTTTAAGGTTTTAACATAAGTTTTCTTGAATGGGATAGCTGCATCAGTGCTATCTTTATCACTTTGATCCTTGAGAAAGATAGGTCCATTAATATCTGAATTGTAGATCAATTAGTTTTGTGACTAGCTTTTGTAAGATCATCGCTAAGGACTTCACTAGAAGACCTAGGAGGTGCTCCAAGATAAGGTATCCTATCCCCAAGTAGTGTTTGTCAAAGGAGGCAGATTTTGAATGTGGTCCTAGTTCCTGATGAGATGAGTGAAAGTGAGAGATATCTTCCCAAGAATGCATGATGACCAAACTAGAATTTGAAGAGGCCAATGATTATGGGAACAAGTCTGATAAAAAATAATAATAATTATGGGAACCAAGCTTTTTGGATTTTGCTTTGGCTAAGAAGGGCTTTGCAAGGTCATTGGAAAAAGGAGATCAGAGAATGTTAGAGATCAAGAAATTTTGTAATCCTTGATTTTAAGCCTAGAAAGCGGTTCCAAGCAACCAAATGGTTTAGTCAAGGGCACCATCTCACCCCTATGATTACCCACATTAATGATTAATGTGCATAGCATATTGATCTTGAGGAATTAGGTGGTAGAGATTATTAAGACTTTCAAGTGAGACAGAAAAGAAGTTTCCCATCTTCATTTGCCGATGATACAATTCTTTCCTCAATTTTACCTATCAAAAAAATATAAAAAAATAAAACAATTCTTTCCTTCTTCATGGAAGGAGAATAAGGAACCACATACTTGTTAGAGGTTATTGAATTTATAACACACTTAAGAATTAATATAGCCAAGAGTGCACTTCTTGGCAGCTTAGGTATTATAATTGTGGTAGGACGTCACTTGAACTCTTTTTTTTAAAAAAAAGTGAGAATGTATTAATTTAAAAAGAAAAAGAACAAAGGATGAGATGCCTATCAAGAAAACATAACACACACACACACACACAAAGAGAAAGAAAGAGTTGTGCCTCAAAAACAATCAATGAGGATAGCTTTCCACAATATATCTCAGGGATCTAGCATCCCTGTTGGCCAAACAGTCAACAACCTGGATAGTTAAAGTAGGTTTCTAAATAAAAGAAGGGGAAATATCCCTAGCAAGAGCAGAATCCTACTCATCTGATAAACAAGCCCCCATGAACCCTCCTCCAAGGTCAAGATGCTCATAACCAAGGAATCTCCTTCCTCGGAGAAGGCTCAACACACTCAGGCGAGCAACCTTGTTTAAATCTTCTCAAAGATAAAAGCTGAGCATGAACAATGGAATAATAAATCAACATACCAATGCCTCACTCACGCTCTTGTGCCAAAAAAGAATCAAACCAACAAAATCTTATATTTTAGACCTATTACCTTAGTTACAAGTTTGTATAAGATTATAGCTAAGGTTTTACCAGGACACTTATGTACAGTTCTCTATGAAATCATTTATATATCCCAAGGAGCCTCTGTTAAGGGAAAACAAATTTTGGATGATATTATGATTGCCAATGATATGGTGGATGAGAAAAGGCGATCAAGGTAGGAAGGGGTAGATTTCAAAATAGATTTTGAAAAGGCCTATGATCATGTGGCATGGGGTTTTTTGGATCATGTATTAGAGAGAATGGTTTAGAACAAAAAGGAGTCTTGGATGAGGGCTTGTTTATCTTCAACATGTTCTGCAATCCTAGTAAATGGAATTGTCAAAGTTTGGGTTAAGGCAATCCGAGGGTTAAGACAAGGAAATCCTCTTTCCCCATTCCTTTACCATTGCAGTTGATGTTCTAAGTATAAATATGATCAGAGCAAAGGAAAGCGATTTATCAAAAGGCTTTGTAGTAGGCAGGAATAAGACTTAAGTGTCTCTTTTACAATTTGTAGATAACACCATATTTTTCTCTAGAGCCTCTATGGAAAATCCACAAAACCTCAAGCTAATCATTTTGGTTTTTGGGCAAATATCAAGGCTTTAAGATCAATTTTGAGAAGAAAACTCTCTTTAGTATCAATATAAGTCAAGATCTAGTATCTAGGTTAGCCTTGATGCTTGATTGTGAAGTCTCATAATGGCCTTTATCTTATCTGGGTCTTTCACTAGGAGGGAATCTGAAGGCAAGTGGATTTTGGGATCTGGTGGTTGATAGAATCTCAAGGACACTAGATGGGAGGAAAAAACCTTTTTGTCTTTTGGAGGGGAGAATAACTCAAATTCAGTCATGCTTGTTTTACATCCTTAGCTATTTCTTATCTCTTTTCAAGATCCTAACATCAATAACTTTAAAGATTGAGAAATGACAAAGGAATTTTCTTTTGTCAAGAAATAGAAAGGGTAATAAAATCATCTTATCAGTTGGGACATAATGTGCCAAAGGAGTTTGAAGGTTTGGGGATTGGGAAGACTTCGATGAGCAAGCCTCCTCCCTTAGGGAAGTGGCTTTGGAGGTTTCCTAAGGAAACTTTTGTCCTTTGGCATCAGGTTTTTTCAAGCATATATGGGACACATTATAATGAATAAATCACCAATATTATGGTTAAATGGTCACATAGATGTCCTTGGAAAGCCATGGCACAAATATTCCAAGACTTCTCTTCACTCACTTTGTGGTGGGTGACAGGGCAAGAATTCATTTTTGGGAAGTTTGTGCTGGGGAAATAAACCTTTGTGTCCACAATTTTCAGGTCTTTATAAAGTTATCACAGTTGAAAACCTCATCATATGATTTATCCTTGGTAACTCCTCTTCACTTTCTGGGAACCTTAACTTTCATTGTAACCCCACTAATTTGGAAATTGAGAACCTTGAGATACTCATATCCTCACTCACTCTTGTGCAATTGTCTCCATCAACTGCAAATACAAGAACTCGATCATCATCCTCTTTAGTTTTACTCTCAGTAAAATCAATTTTCTTAGCCCTATCCAATTTATCAAATTCAACCCATTTGCTCCAGCTAAAATTTTTTGTAACTCAAAGGCCCTACTAAGATCAAGGGTTTTGCTTTGCTAGTGGGGCACAAGAAGGTAAACATCAATGACATGCTACAGTTGAAAAGATCTTACAAATTCCTTAGTCCTCATTGGTGCATCTTATGCATGGAAAGTGGAGAATCGATTGACCATCTCTCTCTATATTGTCTATTAACATCAGGGCTTTGACACAAGTTATTTAGTCTAGCCAAGATGGATTGGATTCTATCCTGGAGAATGTGACATGATGACCATCTCATTTAGAGGTTTGGGAGCTCCATCAGAGGCAAGACCATTTGGCAAATTGCTTGTCTCACTATGCCTTGGATTATGTGGTGACAAAGAAATGCTAGGATCTTTGAGGAAAAGTGGAGAATGGAAGAGATGTTGAGGAATTTACTTCACTTTTATCCCTCCTTATGGGCCTCTTATACTGACACCTTTAGAGGCATTCTACTCAATGTTATTCAACTTTGTTGGCATCTAGTTTATAAATCAAATGGATTGTATAACAATGAAAGGAGTTGAGTTCGATTCTGAGATGTTACCTTTGTTTATCCTTAAGTGGACTAAAGCTTTCTATAGAGTTCTCCTTGCATAGTGAAGACGTTTAGGCATTACTTTGATAATTTTCTTGTATTTTTGGGGGAGCATCCATCATCCTTCTCATGTACTTTTTTTTCCCACAATTAATACATCTTTTGTTTCTAATAAAAAAAATAAAAAATAAAATCCAAGCATCAATAGTCATCCTAGAACTTGCCAATTAGGAAAAAGCCCACAACATCAATGTGTATCTCTTAATAATCTTTGTCCATCTTCTTCCCTAAGATTCTGGTTAACATAATGAATAGGATTAAAAATAAGAAACTATAAAAATAAAAAATAAAAAACTTGTGGTTTTGCGCAAAGAATAAAAAAGACCATTTAGGGTTTTTTTAAAATAAAAAAGAACAATTTCATTGCATTGAAATAGTAAGTATAGAAAAGGATGAAGAATCCTTCTAGGAAGTACAAAATCCTCTATACAACTAAGAAAATTGAAGAGGCCAACAACTTTCAGGTCATAACAACCCTTCCAAAAGGGTTAGAGTTTGTCTCAATTGCTAAAGCTTGACTTGCAAGTCAGCCACACTCCAACCCTTAGCTACCCTAGGTTACCTAAAGAGCACCCATCAAAATGTAACTTAACAAACCCATTGGAGGTGGTAGTTATTCAAAAAGAGTATCTTTAGTCAACCTCATGGTTTTGTAAACTTGGTTCGAATCTAGCAAAATGAGGCTCAAAGGGACATCTGCAAAAGCTTTACTTGTAGAAGTTGAAGAAGAGAAGTAAAACAAGATCATTTAGTTAATTGGAGGATGGTTTGTCAAGCAAGCTAAAGTATTTTGGCTTTGTAAAGTGGCCTAAGAAAGGTTTCCCTCGTAGGAAATGGCCATGGAGGTTCCTAGAGATCAAGACTCGCTTTAGCACTTATGATCAAAAGTAGGTATTGTGTTAAAGTCATATTAAGATGCTAAAGTAGAAATTTATATCTCAAGGTTTGATTTCCATTTTTTTTTATCATATTGAATACATCATTAGGGATGATCTAGTATTCCTTTCTAAGAGGATTTCTAGCGAAAGGAAGAGAATTTATTGTCATTGGAAAAAAAAAAAGGAAATGAAGTTGAAATTGGCAGAGATGCTTGGGTGATTAATCCCTCTGAAGGAATGTTGACAAGGTAGGATTAGTTCAATCCTAGGTTTAGAAGGTGCTTTTTTTGTTGAGAGCTAGATATTACTGTCTTCCTTTAAGGTTCTCAACTCGTTACTGGTAGGCTTAGCAAATAAGCTTGTTTGAAAAAGTGGTGCTTAGGGGCTCAAAAAACAAACATTCTATTGCTATGAAATAAGTAAATGCAAACAAGGATGAGAAAATTTTCCCTTAAAAACAACCACTACATAACTCTCTAATAAAAGCCAAGAAAAACTATCTACTCTAAAGATCAATGGAAACAAGTTGTTACAACTATGAACTCAAAACTTAGGGGTACAAAATCCTCTATAAAGTGATTGATTGATTGGCTTCCTCTTTTATTAACATATTCACCACACGATTAGCTACTTGAGGTATTTAGAAGAATGGGCATTCCACTCTAAAGCAATATAAAAAAATTGGCATAACCAACTTTCACCCCTCTACAAGCCTCTCCCTTCTTATTTAACCAAGACAAAACCATTGCAAAATCTCTCTACTAGAAGATCAAATAGGCCATCGGTTTTAGCTAAGCTTTAGGCCTTCAAATAAGATTTAATATTTATGTCTCAATGGCAAGACCTGCTCCAACATTTTCAGAGAATGTTGTCACCAATGTTCCATGATGAGCCATGAACTTCCTCCAATTCCTATCTATCTTGGGATACCTAAGGAGTACCCATCAAAGTTCAACTTCAAGCAACTCACTAAAAGGGGCATCCATGTGAAAAATATATCCTCAACCATCCTAGTAGATTTGCAAACTAGGTTTTAGTCGCAATATATGCTAAAAGGGTTGCCCACAAATATTAGGCTAGCCGACACCCAAAGAGTAGAAATAGATTAAATGCTCTTGGTGCATATGTATGGGGTGTGGAGAGTCGATTGATCATATTTTCCTACATTGTCTGATAACTCAAGGATAATGGCACAAGTTATTCAGTATAGCCAAGATGGACTGGGTTCCACCCAAGAGCATTTGTGATATGTTGTCCATCTCTTTTAAAGGATTGGGGAGTTTAGGTAGAGGCAAGACCCTTTGTCAAATCGTTGGTCTCGCTTCGTGTTGAATTGTGTGGTGGAATGAGAAATGCTAGGATTTTTTAAGAAAAGTTGAGGACGGCAGAGACTTTGTGGGATCTACTTTACTTTTATTCCTCATGGGCTTCTTGTACTACTACATTTAAAGGCATTCTCTCAATGTTATTCAACTTAATCGGTGTTTGGTTTGTAATTCAAAAGGGTGGACAATAATGAGAGGAGCTTTGTTCGGTCTTGTTTTATAGCCATAATTGGACTAATTTTTGTGTAGGTTTCCATGTATAATGGAGGAGTTTGAGTCATATTTTGATCAAATCTTGTATTTAGTGGGGAGGATCTCTCATCCTTATCTTGATCTATTTATCAATATACAATCTATCTTTGTTTCTGATAAAAAAAATATACATATACAAATAAAAAATAAAAAATCTTCCAAACTACACCATTTGTCCAAAAAAACTCTCGCATTCTCCCATGTCCTATAGTCTAAATTAATGTGAGATTAGCAATATGCCACAATGACTCCCCTCTCAAAAGACCTCCAAAACTCCAATAAAAAATAGTTAACATCTCCACCACACTCTGAGGTGGAGCCAAGTCAATCCTAGCAAGTCCAAACAACTTATGCCATAATATTAATGCCATAGGGCAGTAAAAAAAAAAATGATCCACTGCTTTCCCAATCTTCTTACACAACACACCATTCAAACCTAAGAGCTTTGTGAAGTCTCTTCATCTATCATAATGCTTCCTTTGTTAAATCTTTTTACAAATCCCAAATTATGGGTGACCATTATACTCTCTTACTAAAGAGATTTGGGCCTCCAAAGCATCATCTAAGGTAGGTGATGTAGGACAACCCTAGGATGGTTGCCTACACTCAAGGGTAGGTGCAGTGGGGTTTTATTTTTTAGGGTGTAAGGAGAGGAATAAGGAATAAATTTTATGGTAGAGAAAATTATAAGATAAAAATAGAGAGAAAGAAGAAACAATGAAGAAAAGATGGAACTCACCTAGAAGAAAATCAATGGAGTCTCACTAAGGCCTTCTAGGAATCTCACCTAGAAGAAAATCAATGGAGTCTCACCATTGAGGGTTGCAACCTTGCAATGAAAGAAAATATAATATTATTAATATCAATTCATCTCTTTGATTTACATTGATTAGCTTATTTATAGGCTTCTCTAAGAAATTCAAAGTCTACTAGGACTTTAATAACCTATTATGATTCTAATTCTAATTATAACATCCAAAGTCTACTAAGACTCTAATAACCTATCATGACTCAAATTCTAATTGTATTATAACTTTACTAGCTAATCCTAATTAGACTCCAACAAATACCAATCCTAATTCAATTTTAAATAATATTAATCCTACTTAAAGTTTACTTAGGTCTTCCATTTCCTCCTTGAATAAACTTTAAAAGGTTTTCCCCCATCAATAGGCTTCTTAGCTGCCAAGAAGCCAATCCAAACAGGGACTAAGCTTTGTTCCATCTAAACAAACACTTACCAACTCTCTACTACTTGATTCCAAAATGTTTTAAGGGCCTTGAAGTGTCTCCAAGTGGAAGCTAAGGAACTTTGGTGATGTTCACCCTTTTTGCATCCTAAAGAATTAGCCTTAGACTAAAGAGGGAGATGTTCAGGTTTTTTTCTAAAATCAGTAGTTTTAGATGGCTATTGATAATTTGATACTAAGCTTTTAAGCTCTCTGGTAAGGCTTAATATGGCTACTAGTTTTGGTGTTCCAGACCTTTTTGTGGAAGGAGGTAAGGGAATTCTTATGATCATGTGGGCCTCAAAAGTTTCTTGGAGGTTAAGCTTATTGGATTAGTAGACATTGCTCCTGCTGGAGAATTCCTCTTTGTTCCCTCTTCTTGTGATTAATATAAACTTTGGCTCTCATCTAACAAGAAAAGGACAGAGAGAAAAAGGAAATAAAGACAAACAAAGAAAATAACAATAAGTGACAGTCTGGCCCATGCTTGTAGAAGGTTTATCCAACTAAAAAGAAGAAGGCTAATTGAGCACTCTTAACCCTATTACTGCTAACTCTAACCAGTCCATAATTTCAGGTATGTCAGTTCAACTTGAGTTTCCAGCCTTTTTTATGTATACAATTTGATGAACAATTGGTAATGTACAATTTCACAAAATCACTACATGAAGCAGTCAGCAACAAACAAATGCCAAATATGCTATAAATCACAGAGCCAATTGCAGCATTGTATCTTTCCTCCCTTATCAGTTTAGTTCCTTCCAAGAGCCAAAACTAGACTAAAATGCAATCATGAATGTACTTAACAAAAAAAAAAAAAAAAATCCCTGATATTCTCTCTTTTTTTTTTTAATAGGCAATACGAAAATAAACTTACAGGATTCATCAAAAGCTCTTCTTTGAAATGCTTGTATTGGGACCTCTTTTTAGCCAATTCTGAAGACCAATGTCCACGATCAGTCGGTAAATACCCCAGCAAGAGCTGCCACGATCAATAAATCAAAACTTCAACCTCATAATCTAATTAATTGCTACAGATTTCTTCTCTTACCGAAATAAACTGAATAAATTTAAGCATCAAAATCAAGTCACGTAAACAATAAAAAATTTGTTTGGTTTAGTAAATGAAAAACCTAATTAGTTCAGGAAACGAGAATTTTCATCTTATCGAAATTGAAACAGAATTAAACATAAAACTCAAATTTTCAGTTCCTTAAATCCACAGAAACGAAACAAAGCATAAGCAGAAATCAGTACCTTCCACACCGTAGAACGAATCCCAGCGCCATCAGGAATACCCTGCGACGCAAGCCTCCGCAGTTCCCGCACATTTATCACCTTCTTTGATAACTAAATCCAATCAAACCAATACGAAAAAAAATCGAATTACCTATTACTAAAGAAAAAAAAATCAAACAACTCCAATTCCCATACATAGCTAGATAGAAACCCTAACCTCCGCCAAGAGCTGAGCCTGGCGAGAAATGTCCTCGCTGAGTCGTCGGAGGATGCGTCATGGACATTGTTTACGGATTCCTTGGGCTCCGGTTTTGGGGGCTCTTCTTGGACGACGGCAGGAGGGGGCTCGGGGACCGGCGGAGCGACCGGAGAAGGAGGCGTAGGGGTGGAGGGCTTGTAATCGTAGCGCTGGAGGCGGTCATCTTCGGTGGCAGAGGGAGAAGCGGACCAGAGAGAACTGTTGAGCCAGTCTGGCACCCTCTTCTTCACCATGGCCAAATGGAATGAAGATCGGTTTCACCAGAAATGCGTACAGTCAATGTCGCTCTACACAATTTCTCTTTTTCCACCCCAAAACTGTTT